>NC_067157.1:7972568-8167568 GCF_903995435.1 Acomys russatus | reverse complement strand
CTACAACAGAGCTGGAGAGATGGCCCAGTGGTTAAGAACACATGTTGCTCTTCCAGAGGACCAACTGTGGTCCCTAGCACCCATGTCAGGCGGCTGACAACTGCCTGTAACTACAGCTCTAGTTGATCTGAAGGCTCTAGTTTCCTTAGACACCTACACTCATGTGCATATATACACATACATATGATTAAAATCAAAATAAATATATTTTTACGTATAACTTTAATTTTATTTTTCCAAGGTGGTTTTTTTTTCTCCTGTCCTTTTGAAGCCACCTCTTTTACGTGGGCTTTGGTGGACATTGTGGTGTGGCACCAGCAGGTCTACATCGTGGCGGGGGCGTTTGGTCCTTCTGGCTTTCACAGTGTCGATCCCTGATCACCTTGCTGCGCATGGCACAGCTCACACAGTAGTGCAGCTTGACAGGGAGTTTGGGAAACACATAAATGTGAAGGACACTTGCTTCAGATATGTCTGTGATAGCAGCGGGCTCTACAGTGTTGCGAGTGATGAGCAACTTCTTCTTCTTCTTCTTCTTCTTCTTCTTCTTCTTCTTCTTCTTCTTCTTCTTCTCTCTTCCTCATCTTCCTCTTCCTCTTTTTTGTCATCTTGGGGATAAGACCCAAAAGAGTCAAAATAAATCTTTAAAACAAACAATTTAAACTGGAAACAAGTTTTATATGATAAAAGTATTAAATATAATAATATATACAACAAAAAGCATAAGAAGCCTAGTTCCAAAGATCTCTTCAGGGCTGGAAAGATGGCTCAGCAGTTAAAAGCATTTACTGCCCTAGCAGAAGACCAAGGGTCCTAGCACTCAGAGCCCATATGGTATCCTGTAACTCCAGTCCTAAAGGACCCAGTGCTTGCCTCTGACCTCCACAGGGCTCCTGCATAAACGTGGTGCACATGCATACACTCAGGTACACATAGAAAATAAATCAACAAAAATATAAAAATATGCCTCTAATAACAAATAATAATCTAAAATAAGATTATAAAAGGCTCGCATGATAGTTCATGTTTGTAATTCCAGCAATAGAGAAGATAAGACAAGTGGATTGTGACCAGCTCAATGCTACCTTGGGCTACATAGTAAGTTCCAGGTAATCCTGGGCTTACTATGTCCTAAGTTTTTTTTTAATTATTTAATTTAATTATAGATTGTAAGCCCTACAAGTGGGAATGGCCTTAAAACAAAATTATTGTGACATTTAAAAAGCATCACAGAATTTCAATTGTCTTCTGTATGCTTATGCTATGTGGGTAAATTGTATTATTTGTTCTGGAATTAAAAACAGCTGTCTTCCTAAAAGTACAAGAAATGAAAAGAGCTTCCTATTTCTTTTTGGTTTGAAGGTAAAAAGCCCTTCCCTTTAATAATGGAGGCCAAAGGGTGTTTGTATTATAAGCTTACTGTACGTCAGCCGCGGAGCTAAGTTCTTTGTATTTATGAGCTCGTGCTAATCTTAATAATTGCCCACTAATAGTGCTTAGTATTAGTCTTCCCGTTTTACAAACGAGAAAACTACAGCTCTGGTCGTTTGGAGGGTTTTCTGACATTGCACTACTAGTTAATTGCAAAGCTGGCATTCAAGCCCAGCATCTGGCTCCCATGTCTGACCTCTTAATCACCAAACTCTGTCACTGTCCGTGGAAAGAACAGCTTTTGTAGTTACTCTTTGTTTAGACTTTAGAGACCTCGTCTCTTTTATTCTTGGAAAACTAATGTGACTCCTAGAGCTTTTGGCATCAGCATATTCCTTTTATTTTGTTATGCACTTCAAACCGATTACTCCCAACATAGTCCTACAAGCCCTATAATGTTCAAACATATTTACTACAGATGTTTATTTATGGCATGATTTCAAAGGACAGAGCACAGCAGAGTTCCTCTGGGTGATTTTAAACAAGGACAGTCTTAAGACACAGCTCTGATAGTATTGTAGTTGACAGTGGCGTCTCTTACATGCGTTTCTGGGAATCATCAGCCTTACTTGATTTGCCCTCATCACCCAATCTCCTCAAACGATCTTTAGCAAATTCTTTGCAGCCCCTCAAATCGATGTCGCTGCTCCCATATTAGCAGTGTTAACAGAGTCCACCCCTCCCTCTGTGTCTCGCCTATGTGCGGGCAATGCGCGCATGTGCATGCCTCTGTGCTTTGCCGAGGCCACAAGAGGGCACCAGATGCTCTGGAAGCAGATATGTAAACCACCATGAGGTGCTGGGAGCTGTACTGGGGTTCCGCAAGAGCAGGAAGTACTCTTCAGTAAACACTGAGCCATAGTTACTTCTAGAAAGCATGATGATGAGTCTACATAGTACTTCACACTGACACTTACCTAAATGGATCACTGAACTCATCAACAAAAAAGCTTGACAGGCTTTTTCAGAAATGAGTGGAAAGGGGTATTTTAGCATTAATTAATGGGATGATTGTGTGTGTGTGTGTGTGTGTGTGTGTGTGTGTGTGTGTGTGTGTGTGTGTAGAGCTCTGACTGAAAGATTATACACCGTTAGAGGGAAAAATGTGTTCATATCCTTCAGAGGTTAGACACTCTAGGGCATCCATTGCTTATATTGTAAAATATGGAAAATAAGATGCCAGGCAACAGATATGATGTATAGAAATTTATTGTAGAAGTGTGGGGAGGGCAGGGAAGGGAGAAGGGAGAGCAAGGAAGGGGAAAGGGGAAGAGAGAGAGAAAGAGAGACATAGAGACAGAGAGAGAGAGAGAGAGAGAGAGAGAGAGAGGGAGAGAGGGAGAGAGAACAAGAGAGAGATGAGGTGGGTTTTCCCTTTTTATATCCTGGGCAGGGGCACACTTAGTGATGATGTCATAGGTTGCTAGGCAGCCTGGAGGCAGGTATGCTAACAGATAAAATGCCATGACACTGTATAAGTGTGTGTGTGTGTGTGTGTGTGTGTGTGTGTGTGTGTGTGCATGCATGTGTGTGTGTATAACTTTAAACTCAGAGGAGTTAAGTGATGAGCCGTATGACCCTGTAGTTACTCAGGACAGAGCTGTGAAACCCAGGTGGCTGGCCTTTTCTAATACTGTCTACGTTCAACTGAAAACCTCAGCAGAAACCATCCCAATCCAAGTTTCTAAAAGAAAATAGTCCTCTGGCAAGAGTCCTTGGAAAAGAAAAGGACCAACCGACTTCTCCTGTTGAGCTAATCTTAGTGTGAAATTAACTAGCAGCCCTGCTAGTCAATTCCACACTGCAGCCCAGTGGGAAGGGAAGCCAGGAGAGGGCAGTGAGTCTTGGTCCATTTCCTCCCTAAATACAATAGTTTTAAGGTCAAACACTTCGAACATTAGGAGGAAAATGGCAAGAAAAGGCTGTCGTGAGTATGAGAGGCAAGCATGTGGGAAAGAAAAGTCATAATGAAGAGCTGTGAGTTTAAACGCTTTCCTTTATCTGCAAGGAGAAAGTGCAGTCAGTAATTTGGCGAAAAGACAAAATGCGAGCCTTACTTTAATGAGATTCCAGTTGATACTGGTTTATTGGAATTCTCTAGAAGTCTAACTATCAAGTTTTGAGAAGATCTGATCTACAGGATCCCTCATAAGTGGCTGGTAAAGTATAAGCTGGAAAACTACTTGGAAATCTGTTTGGAATAATTTATTAAAGTTGAATATCCACATAGCCAAGAGCAGATTCCATTGCTAAACTTAATCTTTGGCCATATGCACGCAGATGCATCCATGAACTTGTTCATGGTGGCATTCTTCTAACAGAAAAAAGTTTGGAAACATGTCGGGGAAATGACACGGTGGATAAAACATGTGCTGAGCAAGTGCCAGGATCAGAATTTGGATTCCTAGAACCCAGGTAAAGAGTCAGAAAGGCGTGATGGTGACTTGAAATCCCAGTGCTCAGGAGGTGGAGGCCGGATTCCAGGGCAAGCTGCCTAGCTAGAGTAGCCAAATTGTCAGGCTCTGGGTCCAATTAGACTCTCTGCATAAGTAAAAAGGTTGTAGAGTGACCAAGGAAGACAGTCAACTTCAACCTCTGGCTTCTACACGCATGTACACACATGTGCGTGTATGATCACATAAACATATGCCCGCAAACGTGAGAGCATGGATGTGTGTGTGTGTGTGTACACCAAACACATACTACATACATACATATATACATACAAACACATACATATATTCACTTGTTAAAGAGTATTTGGATTATATATGGAAGTATATATTCTCAGACAAGTGAATAGAAAAAGTGCGGTGTTGTCACACAATGGACACTATACAGCAGTGACAACAAATAAAATGTCACTGCACACATCACGGTGGGTGAATCTCAGCAAAATAATGTTGAATAAATAAAAAAGATAAAATATTGCTACTGGAACAGAACTTCTTTTTTAAGTTACAAATAATAAGCCAAATGATATATTTTTGGAACACATACATTATTAAATAGTATTTTTAAGGAACGATAAATAAAAGATAAAGTCAACTTCTGGGTGGAAAGGCAAATTGAGAACATCTCCATGGAGAGTAATAGTTACTTTCAATATTCTATCTTGTGTTAGTAGCAGATTCACTTTATTAAATGATATGATGTTTAATAGATAATAGCATTAGTTACTGCAACATAACAAATTACTTCTTATTTATAAACTTAAAACAATAAACATGTTATTAGGAAGGTGAGGAATCTGTGTGCATCTTACCTGGTTCTGTTTGGTTTGGGGTAACTTGTCAAACAGGCCTTCAGATCCTGAAGTGGCTGGAACATCTCCTTCCAAGATGGTTCGTCTTACTCCTTGCTGTTGTCTGAGACAGTGTCTCTCTACGCACCCCGGCCTCCTTGCTGAGGTGCTGGTGTGTGCCCCATGATGGCCCTCATCAGGAGTTAAGCACGCATGACCTTCCCTGTTGACATCAAGATGGACGACTAGTCACAGACGGTGTCTGCCGTGCTCTCCCTGGCAAAGCACTCTACGAGCTTCTCATTAGTGAATGATCAATGCTTGAAGCAATGAATCTACAAAGAAATTACAAAACGGTGGTTCCTTAAGTCTATCCTATGTCTTTCAGTTGATGAAATTATGTTTACCATGGGGAACTTTTTTCGTTGATCTAGACAGTTTGGTTATGCCACTTAGTAGAGGCCTGTTCCCTGTGTTGTACCCCCCAACCCATGTTTTGCTATGGGTATTCTGTGGCTACCCGTTTCCTGTAAACATCACTCGGCAGCTCCTCTGCAGCTGGCAAAAAGTCACGGCCCTGCCGGAGCATGAGACACATTACAGTCAGCTGCTGTAGACCACCTGAAGCAGCCCCACATCCCACACCTGGGATTAAAACAAAAACATATTAATATAACAGAACTGGGTTTTTAAAGAAGCCAAAATCCTCACTATATTCCATTAATTTTCAAATTTTAGGAGTTATATTTTTCTTTTGTATTTAAAATTATTTACAATACATAAACGTATACATGATTCTAAAACCAAAGCTATAAAACTAAGGTTTATAGAATAGTTAGTAGTGTCCAAGCTGATCTCTGTTCCTTCCTATTAAGAATATATGCCAAAATATATTCAGAGTTTTATCTACTTCACAAAAATGTTATACTGTTTTACACCTGTTGCGTTTAAAATTCTGTATATATTCTAAAATGTATAAAGAGAGGCCCTTAATTTTTTTTCAATTGCAATGTTTCTCTAGAAGTACTTTATTTAGTTTATTTAATTACTTTCCACTTTGAGGTTTTTTTTTTTTTCTTTTTCTTTTTCTTTTTTTTTTTTTTCTAGTTAAAAACAGCCCAGCATTGAACAACCTTTTGCGTTAGATCACTTTGCATTTTGGAATAGGTTCCTCGAGTTGACACTGGTCAAAAGACAAATGGATACATAATACTGTAATTATCTAATCACAGTGCACTGTTCTGTATTCCTAGTGACAGGAGGCGCCATTCCTGCTCCTCATAGGCGATTGATCTAGTAGGTTGTCAAACTTGAGGATTTCTGCTGCTGAATACTTGGATCCCTTCATTGTCTGGCTGCAAAGTGCTTTCCTTTGCTCATGAGAGAACTCTCTCAGGGTCAACAAGAGGCAGCTGCGCAAGGGTGACAGCTGGGTGATGGCAATGTTTTTATTCACCAAATCATGGGCATGCTAACGTCCACAGCACCGCCTACCTTAATACCTTGTATTTCCAAAGATTAGCTTGTGTTTCCAGGCAAAGAAGAGGCCACAAAATATGGCCTGGCTTCTTTCTAAGGTTGGCTAAATGCTGAGAGTTAGCCTAAGTCAAGTCCACTTACTAAGAAAGGATTATGAGAAAGGCGGCAGAGGAATCATGACCATCTTTTGTTAGCTTGCTGTCTCTGGAAAATTCCATTACCAAGTTGAAGTCTCTGCATATGGCTGACTACAACCTTGTAAGGATTCTGACAGACCCTCCCTTGTTGCTTTGTGGGAATATATGTCATAGTTGGAGATAGATTTTGCTTTCGGCGTCTCTCATATTCCAGTGGTCTAGTTTGCCTTCCTGGGGACAGAAGCTTACCAATGTTTAGAGACAATGTATCTGGCTGACACAACTTAGGACAATTTAGGTACTTCTGGCATCTAGTGGGCACATGTCACCGACACCGCTGAGTGTCTTACAAGAATTAAGACAGAGTTCTTTCCCCCTCAACCAAGAATCATGTTTCAAAATGTCAATAATACCGAGGTTGAGAGACTCTGTATTTCTCCTTTCTATACACATCCACACATATTTAAAAATAACTATTATCGGTGGCAAAGGCAAAGTAGAATCTCAGACACACCCCTTCCCTGCCCCTGCAAAAGTCACTTGCAATTTGGACATTTCTTTAGCCTTAAAGATTTAAGGAAATACACATTTATCTGGAGGATTAAAGAACGAAGCTCATCTTAACCTTCTGAAAGTGACTATCGTTAGATGTAATGCAACCCTTTAACTGTACGAATAAAAGGAAGTGCTGGTTAGTTAAAGCCAGTGGGACCCGCAGTCCCATGAATAATCAGAAACTTGGTTAATAGAGTATGACCAGAGAATAATGTACTTGGCTTCTGTGGAGAAATTAAAGTACACGCTGTGAATTGTTATTAAGGCAAATGCATGAAAAGTTACTCTTAAGGTACCACAGTCCCGAAGAAGTAGCCTCGGGTGCACAATACATCAAAGCCAGTCTCTCTCTCTCTCTCTCTCTCTCTCTCTCTCTCTCTCTCTCTCTCTCTCTCTCTGGATTTTCATGACTTCTCTCTCCTTGAATAACCCAGGAGCTCAGGCTTTGGAACTTTTTAGAATGGTAAAATATTTCACTTTTCACATTGATTTTTACATAAAAACATACTTGGATTTTATTGCTAGGAATCTATCTCTTACATAGAACCTTCCTTGTGGGGAGATTGTTTTTAAACATAATTTACCTTCAGTAAAATACTCCGAAGTTTTATCTACACTGATCTTTTAAAATTAATAGGTTTTTTTTGTTTTGTTTTGTTTTGTTTTGTTTTGTTTTGTTTTGTTTTTGTTTTTGATAGAGTGTCTCATTATGAAGCCTTGACTGGCCTGGAACTATGTATCCCAGGCTGCCCTTGAACTCAGAGATTCTTCTGCCTCTGGTCCTAAGTGCTGGCAAGCACCATTCCTGGCCCTAAAACAGAATCTTTAAATCACAGATTTGCCAAAGGGAGTCTCAGCTAAACCTCTAGATAAAAGGTATCTTGTTTTGCAGTGTGAACAATTTTCTCTTTGTCTTTTTAGCTCATTTACATGATGTGAACTTAAAAAATAGCAACTATGAATTTTGAAAGCTTAAGTGAGATTTCTTTTGTTTGTATGTTTGTTTTTATGAGCATGTTTTGCTTGCATGTGTTTCTATGTGAGGGTGTCAGGTTCTCTGGAACCGGAGTTACAGACAGTTGTGAGCTGCCATGTGGGTGCCGGGTATCGAACCCGGGTCCTCTGGAAGAGCAATCCTAACTCCTAACTGCTGAACCATCATCTCTCTAGCCCTCTTGAGTTTCTACAACTATTCCTGAGTATAAAATATAGGTAACACGTCCTTTATTGTTTTTATATCACTCATCTTGATTTTACCTTTTTTTTTTTTCTTTTTGGCAACAGAATAAACTCAGGGGTTTGTGATATTCTTTATCATTAATAAACAAGGACTTTAACATTTGTTTTGCATAACCAGAAGGGACAAGGTGCTAGACATACTTGAATAGAGAGTGCCAGGAGAGCAGAGTGGCCCTCATCCCGAACCCCAGAACTTGAGATGGAAGAGGATCAGAAGTCACAGGTCAGCGTCAGGCCTATTTAAAAAAGCTCTCCTCACGCCCCCCCACCCCCCCCCAGTACTAAAATCATTGTCACACTGACAGTTTTCCTTTAGCAGTGAGGAGAAAAGAATTTTTGGTAGCATATTAACTTAATTCTGTGATTAAGAGTATGTATTCAAATAACCAGATTGTTAGGTCTGGTATGTGGCTCCCAAGTAGAGCAATGCCTAGCAGTCATGCATGCGGCCTGGCTTCTTCAAGATGCAACAGAAGATCAAGTGAGCTAATAACGTGAAGTGCAGGCAAGCCAGTGAATTTTCAAGCCGGGAGCCAGGAAATGAGAAGAGTGGAGCACTATCCCCCACAGCGTCCTTGTGCAGAAGGCAATGCTGCTTCTGTAAGGGTGGGTCCCAGGAGAAAGCCCGGCACGTCGGCCGCGGAGCTGGGTGAAGGAGGGCTCAGCCCCACCGAGCGATCCACTCGTGTCCCAGCTCTGCTGGGGCTCGCAGCGGCTAGAGGGGCGGCCCTCCTCTGTCTGCCGCCCCCACCGAGGGCCTGAGGCGCACAGAAGCGAAAGGCTTCCCCGCGAGCCCCCGCCACGGCCCCACCACATTCCCCCCTCCCAAAGGGCGGACACCGAAGTCCAAGGGCAGAGGCTTCCATCCGTCCCCTCGCCTTCCGGTCACCACCAAAGCCCCGCCCCTTTGGGCGGGCTCAGCTGTGCCGTAAAGTAAAAAAGCACTCTTTGCCGTTCATCAACCCGCTCCTATCTTTACGGCAGGCCGCATTTCATGCCTCCAATGTGGCGTCCTCCATGTAGGCAGTGGCTGTGGTTTCTACCACAGGTGGCCACTGTAGTTCTGAGCAGTAGCTGCGCTCCCGCCAGCCTGGGTTGCAGAAGCAGCAAACTTTATTCCTGCTTACGGCTCCAGAAAACCACACTTCTCCGAGAGTTTGGAATCGCCGTTTCCTTTTCGATTTCCAAAGTTCCTTTTTTTTTTTTTTTTTTTTTTTTTTAAAGCCCTTGTCTGTTTCCTGTGTTATTTCTGGACACCTTCCCCAGGTCCCTGATCCTCTCAGACTCAAACCATGAGCCTTCGGCAGCTGCTGTTGCGCTTGTCCGGTTACCTCGGGGCTTCTGGTCCCCCATATCGCCAGTGGTGGTGCTCCAGATCCCCTGACACCATCTCCTCGGTGGGCTCCTGGCGTGGTCGGTCTTCCAGGTCTCCAGCCCATTGGAACCAGGTGGTATCAGAGGCAGAGAAGATCGTGGGCTATCCCGCATCCTTCATGAGCCTCCGCTGCCTGCTCAGTGACGAGCTCAGCAACATCGCCATGCAGGTTCGGAAGCTGGTGGGGACTCAGCACCCACTGCTCACCACTGCCAGGTGAGCGACCCCCTCTCCCACTGACCCTCAGGACCCACTCGTCTTTTTTTTTTAAGTTATTCTGGTTAGGACACTAATGCTAACTCTGGACCTAGCCAGTTTGATCTTTTTTAGACATCTTTGATGTCTCTTTAATATTCTTCTATTTGACTCCTTTCAGTGGGTGAATGGTTTTCTTAAGAGGAAAAATTTGAATGTTTTTCACAGTTTCGCCGTAACTATTAGAGGTACAGGTGCTTCTGTGGTTTGGGAAGATAGCAGTCAGAGATGTGTATTTATTTGGTCACATTCAAGAAGTGGTATTTTAAAAAGGGGACAGAGCCGGGCAGTGGTAGCGCACGCCTTTAATCTTAGCACTTGGGAAGCAGAGGCAGGCCAATCTCTCAGTCACAGGCAAAAATAAAAGAATAGATATTCTTCACTCTTCAATTGTTTATCTCAGAAAGATTAAGACGAGAAGTGGACAGCTCTTAACAAATGTCTAGGTATTTGGCTATCCAGGTAGAAGTCATTTCCTCTTGATGTTTTTACCACATAATTGTGGTTAAAAAAAAAAAAAAAAAAAAAAAAAAAAAAACTAGACTAGTGTTAAACCTGCCATTAGAGTCCTAAACAAACAAACCCATTTATCGCTTAAAAAAACAGCTCAAACCTCGTGGTTTGCAGTTTATTTCAAGCATACAGAGAAGTTGCTAGAATAAAATAATACAAAGAGGGATTGTGGGGATGTCAAGAGTTTGTTGTGTAAGCACATGACCTGAATTTGATCTCCAGCAACCACGTGCAAAGGCTGGAGGCCTATAGCCCTGTAGCCTCGGCACTGAGGATGTGGAGACGGAGGATCCCTGTGCTTGGCTGGCCATCTAGTCTAGCTAAACCAGCAAATTCTGAGCTAAACAGGAGACTCTGTCTTAAAATCAGGAGTGAAAAAGCAAGCAGTACAGTTGTACAAAAAGATGGCAGGTGTCCAGAACCATTAGCCCTTAGGGAAATGCTGGTTCTCATCACGGTGAGCTGCTTCCCATGCTTATGAGGAGGAGTGAAATAAGCACTGACAGTACAGCATCCCGGTGAAGGAACAGAAAGCCTAGATTTGGCATGCATGTAAGTTGACATGGCCAGTCTGGGAAATGGCAGTTTCTTACAAGATTAATTAAATAAGAGTAAATTGTGTATCTCATTGATCATACTCCAACATTTATCAAAAAAACAAAAACAAAAACAAAAAAACCTCAAAAAACAAAAAAACCCTTGTCTATATCTGAACCCATACAGGGATGTTTCAAATGTTGCAAGTTGACTGTAAATCTGCCAAAGTCTCACCAGCAAAGTGTTGATAACTAAGAGGAAGATACTGTCCGCGTGGGTATTTGGAAGAGCCCCAGCCTGAGCAACCCAAATGTCCTTCCTTGGTGAATGGTTGATCAAACTGTGATGCATCCAAAACCATAAACTTCTGTTTGGTGGAGCTGAAGAGATGTCTTAGTCACTAAGTTGCCTACCGGGCAAGCTTGAGTACCTGAGTTTAGATTCCAAGTACCCACAAAAAAGTGGTGTGGAGACAGGCCAGCCCATTGACCAGCCAGCCTATATATTAACGAGATCAATGGGAGACAAATTGAGCTCAGTGACTTTAATGAGAGACCGCATCTCAAAATATAAAGTGGAGCAAGATCAAGGAAGACCCCAGTGTCCATCTCTTGCCTCCCATATGTACACATCTATTTGAACATATATATGTATATATATATACACATACACACATATGCCCTCCCAAACACAAACAGTACTTGATAAAAAGAATACTGATGTCAGTTCATTCAGCTTGAGTGAATCCCGAAAGAATTCTGTGAAGTGAAAATAGTTATTTTTTTTTCTTCAGAAAATTAGGAGTTACCATGTGACTCAACCATTCTACTTCTAAATATATTTCCAAAAGAATTGAAGACAGCCTCAGATCTTTGTATATTTGTGTTTCTAGTATTAGTTACAATAGCCAGAAAGTAGAAGCAGATCATGTGTTCATCAGCGGGCGAATGCATTAATGAAGTGTGTAGACATACAATGAAATGTTATTCAGCCTTAAAAACAAACAAACAAAAAACCCCAAACCTGGCATGTTATAGCAGAGGCGAATCTTGAAAACATATGCTAAGTGAAATTAGAAACTCATTGAAAACACATACTGTGCAATTCTGTTCACACAGCACCCCAAGGGGTCGAACTCAGAGAGAAAGGGTGGAGTAGCTAAGCCGGTGCACCTCAGAACAGTCAGGCTAAGCAGTTCATCAGTGTGAACTTTAAGGTTTTGTTATTTTAAAGACCTGGTGTTGGCTCTGTTTCTTAATAATTAAACTTTATTATACAACTCAACTAGCTTACACAGAAGGGAAAAAAGGTTAAAGGGAAACAAGAGTGAACCTTCCGGTATCCATTCCACAGGATGGGTCCCTAGATGTCTCTGCCCTGTGCGTTGGCCCAGCCTGTTCGCTGATCCTCTTCTGGATCCACGTGCTCTCAAGCCTGGTCTGAACCTGCTACTCCTCTCTGTCCTCTCCGCCTGCCTGTCTCTCCACCTGCAAGGGGCAGTCTCCCTCTCCCACTGAGGGTCGATTAGAAACACAGTAGTCCAGGTGGAGTCCCCAGGTCCCCTTCCTGAATTCCAGGCCCAGGATGGCTCCACCCAGTCTATCTCAAGGTTAATCTCAGGGAGTATCCATGGTGTATCCAAGGGCAAAACCCGCCAAGACTGCTTTCACCTGTGACAAAGCTTACAATCCTTCCCACAACCTGGTCTCACCCTGTAGCCCTGACTGGCTGGAACTCTCAGTGATCTGACCTCCTGTACTTCCTGAGTGCTGAGTGCTGGGATTAAAGCCACCGTGCCCAGCATATGAACACAAGGTTTTAAAGAACTCAGTTTCACAAGTTTATATGTGATTTTAAAAATTATTATTAATATTATTATTTTGGCTAGTTTGACACAAGCTGGAGTCATCTGGGAAGAGAGAACCTCAGTTGAGAAAATGCCCATATCAGATTGGCTTTTAGGCAATAACTGATGTGGGAGGGCCTGCCCACTGGGGTGGTGCAACACCTGGGCAGGTGTTCCTGGGCTGTACAAGAAGGAAGGTTGAGTAACCTAGTGAATGGCCACCTTCCATGATGTCTGCATCAGCTTCTACCTCCAGGCTTCTGCCTTGGCCTCCCTCAGGGGTCCATGACTGGGAACAGAAGCCACATAAACCATTTCCTCTTGGTCAGTATTCTAGCTCAGCAATAGAAGGCAAACTAAGATAGACACCATTTTTATCATTTTTAAAATGCCAAAGCTGTAGAGATGGAGACCAGATGAGTGATTTAGAAATTAGGGGACTGTGTGGGGAGCACGGAGGAAAGAAACTATGAAGAGGTGTATCGTGCTGGTGGAACAGGTTGGAGTCCTGGGATCGTGGCTACGTGAATCTAGACAGGAAATAAAGCTGTGAAGAACTGAACCTTGGGAGCCCGCTGAAAATGGAAATAGAATAAGGCTGATTTGGGGGTAGGATTTTAGAATTATGCTGCAAGTAAAACTTCACCACTCTTGAGTGAAGCTGGGTCTAAGGTACAGAGAACTCTCTCCTATTTTTGCAGGGTGTTGTCTGTAATTATTTCAATATTTCTTTTGAAAGACTTAGAGATACATCACTTCAACTCAAGGCATCATGGGACAGGAGAAGACTAGAAGGGAGAGGAGGAGAAGAGAGAGGAAAAATCTTGGGAGACTGATGACTTGGGTCTCTAATTTCAGTTCATAGGTAGACAGCATGTGACCCCAGGCAACTCATTTCATCTCTTAAGGCTTTTCCAGTATTAAACAGTGAAGTAAGTGGTTGCCCAAGATGGTTTCCATTGGGATTGGCAGCTTTAAACTGTCTGGAAACTACTGGATTTGGCTTGTAAGAAAGCCCTTCTCAGTGGAAAAAAACCAAAACCAAAAACTTGAATGCAGTGATACAATAAAAATACATGATTTATTTTTCCTCCACAATTTAAGAATCTTAAAAGCTTAGAAAATAGCCAGACGTGGTGCCTCACACCTTTAATCCCAGCACTTAGAAAGCAGAGGCAGGCGGATCTCTGTGAGTTCAAGGCCAGCCTGGTCTACAAAGCAAGTCGAGGACAGCGAAGGCTACACAGAGAAACCCTGTCTCAACAAAACAAAACAAAACAAAACAACAACAACAACAACAAAAACCCACCTCAGCAAACAATGTATTTTTCAGATTTATAACCTGACTTTAATGGATGTGAGACTTTTATTCATCTCAGTCAACGTGAATAGTTATTCTGTTGTAGACATATTGTTTGATTATAGGATCAGCTTAACTTTTGTTGTAATGCAGAGTTAAAAGCACCTTTCTAAAAATCACAAGAGAGTTGCGTTCAGAGAGATATTTGTTTCAGGAGTATGGTGGTTTGAGTAAGAATGTTCTCCCCAGGCTCAGCCATTTGAATGCTTAGTCATCAGGGCGTGGCAGTATCTGAGAAGAATTAGAAGGATTAGGAGGTGTGGCCTTGTTGGAGGGAGGGTGTCACTGCGGCTGGGCTTCGAGGTTTCAGAAGCCCATGGCAGGCCCAGTGTCTCTCTCGGCCTGCGGATTAGATGTACCTCTCAGCTACTGCTCCAGCATAGTGCCTGCTGCCATGCTCCCCACCATGATGAAAGTAGACTAACCCATAAGAATGGCCTTGGTTGTGGTGTCTCTTTACAGCAGTAGAACAGTGGCTAAGACAGGGGCTTTGGATGAGGCGTTGTGGACCTGTCCCAGCTGGACAGTAGTCTATAGAGTGCCTGGGTAGATTATTAGTGGGGAGGAAGCTAAAAAGGAGCCACAGTGAGTCGGCCTCTCCCTTCCTGCCAGCACAGCTGTGTGCTGTGGTTTCATTGCTGCCGGTCTAATTGAGCTCAGTACCCATTTATGCATAATATATTTTTTAATCATTTATATGTCAATATTTAAGTGTTGTTGTTATTGTTGTTTTTTTTTTTTAGCTTACTTAGTATACTGTTGTGCAAGTTAGTTTTTATTGCCAATTTGGCACAAACTAGAGTCACTGGGACAGAGGGAACCTCAATTGCATGCCTCCATCAGATTGGCTTGTGGGCATGATTTCAACTGATGATTCATGTTGGAGGGCCCAGCACATAACAGTACCATGCAGACATATGGACCGGGGCCAGCACAGTGTTGTACGCCTCTGATCCCAGCACTCAGCCGATCTCTGTGAGTTCAAGGCCTGTGGGGTCTACATAGTGAGTTCCAAGACAGCCAGGATGACGTAAGTGATCCTCTGACTCAAAAAATAAACGAGAGGAAAAAAAGGGAGGAAGCCAGCAAGCAAACAGGCTAGCAGGGAACTAGCTCGGAAGCAAGGCAGTAAGCAGCGTCCCTCCGTGATCTCTGCTTCAGGCCCTCCCTCAGCTTCCTTCAGTGACTAACGGTTACCTGGAATCATAAAAGGAAAAAAAAAACCCTACTATTGCCAGCTTGGTTTTGGGTGTAGTGTTTATCACAGCGAAAGAAAAGCAAACTAGAGCTGCTGACCACTTGCAGTAGATTGACCGCTTCTGAGAGCTTGCGGATGGCGTACGGTTGCTCACAAGACACAGATGCCTCGTGCTGTGGAACTACTCTGTGTGTACATGCAGCTGACCTCTTTGCTTCTGCTTTCTTTTCTTTTGTTATTCTGGGCAGATTGGCCTTCTAGGACTAAACATTTGCTTAAATACTCCTTTTTTTTTTCTTTTTCTTTTTTTTTTTGCTTTTGTCTTTAAAACACTCTGTTTTCTATTTTAGAGTCAGATAGGTGGGACTCAATATTATGCAGTTGTGGGAGATAAAGTATAGCTTTAGTCTCGTCTCTTAGGGGGCATTGATTCCTTAGAAGAGACTGCTTGGTCCACTCTAGTTATTAGACTCTCTAGAGTACCTGTTAGGTTTTGTTTGTTTGTTTGTTTGTTTTAATATGGTAGAATTCTTTAGAGTTCTTTTAGTGTGTTATTAGAAATTTAATTTTAGTCTTCCATGTTTATGAAAGACCCTTTCTAGTTTCAGTTCTATAATCACTGGCTAAAAACCTGTATTTCTTACAAAGAACTCTTTCTTGGATGACTAGGAGAAAATTATAAATTTTAATTCATTCCACAAATATTTGAGGCATTCTGGGCATGGGGTGTATAAACATGAATAAGACATAGTTGTTGCCATCCAGGAACTCAGGAGAGACAGTGCAGTGAGCAGGAGCTCTGGACTCAGGCTGGCTTTGCCTTCTGGTCCTACCAACCACGGAGCTCTGTGGTCTCAGGCAGCTTACCCTAGCTCCTTGTGCCCTAACCTCCTCATCTGTAAGTGGTACTTACATTATAATGTCTTATGAGATCAAATGAGTTATTATAGATCACGGAGCAGATCTCCAAATAGTAGCCTTTGTCACTACTATTAGAAATCCGTTTTAGCAAGAGTATAAGCCCAGCTGCAGATCGCCTTGAGAGAAAACTTGCATACATGACCCAGTGTTCTATACAGATCGGGAGAAAAGATGTCTTTCTGGTGAAACTGAAGATTATTAAAGAGAACTGGCCTGTGAATTGACTTGTGTCGGATGAGAAAGAAATGACGGAAGCAGGTAACTATAGCCACAGGAATTGCTTGGCGGGGCTGGAGAGCTGGCTCAGCAGTTGAGAGTGCTTGCTGTTCTGTATTCAATTCCCAGCAACCACATGGTGGCTCACACCTGTCTGTAATGTGATTTGATACCCTCTTCTGGTGTGCATGAAGACAGTGTACTCATGTACATAAAATAAATCTTTAAAAAAAAAAAAGAATTGCTGGGTAATGTCTAGGAAACATTTGTTGTGTTGTGTTGTTGTGTTGGGTAAACATGGAATGAGATAAGCAAAAGAAGAGGCCAGAAATGTCTGCTGCTCCCATAATGGAGTAAGTGATGATAGATTTTAGACTTGCTCCTCCACTGTAAATAACCAGAACACTGGGCAGAGTATAGACAGCAATTGTATTTCATTTCTTATTGCTAAAGACTCTTGTTTATAGCTTCTCCTAGTTAGGATTTCGATTGCTGTGATAAACACCATGATAAAAGCAACTTGGGGAGGAAAGGGTTTACTTCATCTTACAGGTCTCAGTCCATCACGAAGGGAAGTCAGGGCAGGAACTCAAGGCAGGACCTAAAGCAGGCACCGTGGAGGATGCTGCTTACTGCCTTGCTCCTCGTGGCTTGCTCGGTCTGCTTGTTTGCTTGTTTTTTTCCCCTAAGGGGAGGGTATCACTGTGTAGCCAGTTTTGAACTCATAGAAATGTACCTGAATGATGTGTGCCACCACACCTGGCTCAGCTTTCTTTTTAAAACAATTTAGGACCACCTGCGCAGGCATGGCACTGCCCACAGTGGCCTGGGCTCTCCAGCATAATTATCAATTATGAAATTGTTCCACAGACTGGCCTACTGGGAGTGTGATGGTATCATTTTCTCAGTTGAGGTACCTTTTCTCAGACTGACAGAAAGTCATTCCGGACAGGCTTGTTCCAGTGCAGATGTAAAGCAGTTGTTTATCTATGTGCTGCACACTGAGTGTTTGGCCACTGTTAGTGAAGCATCTATGAGCCAAGTAAAGTTGATTTATGAGATAAAGAAAGTGCTGGAGCCAGATTTTGAGGTGATTTTTATATTGCGTTAAGAAGATCTAATCTCCCACTGTCAGGAGGAGATATATGACTGGATAAGCCTTTTAAAAGTTGGCTTTGGCAGATGGAGAGCTCATGAATTGCAGAAAAGATAAGCTGGGCACAGGGAGACCTGCAGAAGGCTACTACAGTTTATTTCTTTCTTCTTTAGCTGTTGGTTAAATCTGTCTCCTGATGGCCAGGTTCCGTGCTTATCATGGAGGACACAAAACCCACCAGACACTGTCAGGCACATTGGCCTACTCAACACGAGATCTAGTTAAATAAGAGAGACATATAAAGCTATCAGTGCAATAAAATATCGCATATTTGTTATGATTACCATGTTTAAAAATTAAATGATGAGGGCTGGAGAGTTGGCTCAGTGGTTAAGAGCACTGTCTGCTCTTCCAAAGGTCCCAGGTTTAATTCCAAGCACCCACATGGCAGCTCACAACTGTCTGTAACTCCAAGATCTGACACCCTCACAGCAGTGCACATAAATTTAAAAATTAAATAAAGATATTAAAAAAAAAAAAAAAAGAAAAACAAAAACAGTTTTTAAAAGTTCAGTGATGACACAGAAGAATGGTTCTGGGGTCAGGATTAATGAATGGAGAAGTCTCAGTTACTCCTGAGTATTGAGCCTGAGATGTTCTTGGGGACTTAAGGATGGAGGTGGGATATGGATACAGGTTACAGTTGTGAAATTATGAGTTCAAAGCATTTCTGTGAAGTGGGGCTGAGAGAACTTGATTGTAGAACCAACCTAGAGTAAGCCGAGCAACTGGATCTTGAGGCAGCAGGGGATGTTTGCGAGGGGAGTGTTTGGAGAGCACAGAGAGACATCTGTGTATTTACTGATGGCTGATAGCATGAAGGGATGTCTAAAATGCAACTCGAGGTGGATCAGGTACCGTTAAGGAAGGTGGACACCACAGCTCGAGTGGGAAGTACTCAGCCCAGGTAAGATGGAAAGCCACAGGGTTTCCAGTCTCTTGGGAATAGTATGTAGAATTTTGTCAGCATGGCTTAATTACAAGCAGAGAAACTGATTTGGGGTTCCCTGAGCAAGAAAGAGCTAATCGGGCCTTAGAGCCTCTAACGGGGACAGAGAAGTGACAGGGTCCTCTAGCTTTAGGGTGCCGTGGGCGGCAGCCTGGTCTTTCTTGCACCAAAGAACTATTCCAAATGAGTTCCCCTGCGTGCTAGGACTGTGTGCCATGGTCAGCCTTGCAAAGGTCTGGGCCTCCCCTTGGTCAGTTGGATGAACCCCCTCCCCCCCCCAAACCAACATAGTCCTTCCTGCCACCTCTCACAGAGGTAGCTGACTCTCGAGCTTAGGACTGCTGAGTGATACCCGATTGCGACTCGGCTCACATGTTATTTAGACTGAAGGTAAAACTGTGGGTTGGTCAGCTAGCGTTGTGCCCATCTAGACAGAGAAGAGAGAGTAGGGCAAAGGAAATAGCAAGAAGCCTTGACCCAAAAGCAGTGGCTAGTGGTTGCCTTTCTAACTTTCACTGTGTCTTCCCCCGAGAATGGGGCTGCAGTCACTTTGTCACTATGATTGGCCATGTGATTAACTTGTAGCAAAATAAAATAAAGAATAAAGAAAACTTTGTAGAAAGGAGTTGGGGGGCCCTCTCCTGCTCCCCCAACCTCTTTTTTCATCCTGATGCTTTACATGCTGCTGTGGTGGCTGCGGGACCAGAAGTGAGTTTTGAGTGCCGCATCTTGTGGGTGCTGCACTGCACAGTAGGACGCGTCCTTGCAGTTTCTACAAACTTCTGTCTGACATGAAAAAGAACATACTTCTTTCTCACTGCTTATAGCGGTTGTTTGAATTTTAAGTCACAACCAGTAATGCTGGATCATAGCTAAATATGCACCCGAGCGAGCATCCTGGCATATAGCTGCAAGTGGCCACGACCCCAGCTAGCTAGGATTCTTGGCTTGGTGGGTTGTTTCTTACCTTATCATAAAGGGGTTATAATCTATGGCCTGGCCTAGGTGTCTGTGTGTAGTAGTTAGCAGCATGGCAGGACTCGTGCCCCTTCTAAGGACAGATTGCTCCGTGCTCATTCCAGGTCCCACTGTAAGCAGGACACCCATACCTTCTTGGGAACTGCTGTATCTCTCCGTTGAAGTCTCCCTTGCCTGGCTCGATTAACCAGACAGCAATAGCTTCTAGTTCAGAGCAGCATTCTGGAGTCTCATGGAGGCAGCACTCTTTCCCTGTATGCAGAACCTTTCCTATTCTTAGAGGAAACGGAGTGTAGAGTCATCATCAGCTGTAGTAGTGAGACGTGCTGTGGCAGTGCTAGTTCCCCTAACAAACTGCATCCCACAGCAGCAGCCCAGCCTTCTCTCCAGCAGGCTGGGGGTGCCTGGGGGTGCCTGGTCTGTGTGACTGTGGGCTGTTTTACCATAATGTGAGCCAGGTGCTTGTGGAACATGGGAGGATGCATGTTAAAGAACACAGTTAATCGTGGTTTCATTCCTCTGAGGCACTGTTGAGTTGGATGTCATGTGAACACACAAGTCCACAGGCCATTACATTGCAAGCAGTATAACATGGAATCACATAGAAGCCCAGAGTGAACGCCTCTTCTGAGGAGTTTGACAAATTGTAACATCTCTGTTGTGAAGAGTCAGCAGAGTCAGCTCCTTCTGAGTAAACGGCTCATCGGGAGGACTTCACAGTTTGCAGATACTTAACAGTGATGCCACCAATTTCACATTGGTGCAAAGACATCCCTGTTATTGAGGACCTGTTCAGCCTTCCAACTGTCAGAACTGCCACTTAATGACGGGCTGAGTTGTCTAGGCATTGATTGAGACCAGCCATCCTGTCTCTGCTAGTGAGGTGGCTTATGATCACATGGAACAGACGTTTTCAGGTGCTGTCCCGTTCCAGAGACTGACCCAGTTGCCCTTCTGAGAACCACCTTGTCACTGCCTGTCCAGATATGCCCCATCTCAGGTCTGATCATTCAGCCAGGCTATGAGACATGCTCAAAATTGCCTTGTAAATCCTATCTCCAGACTGCTTAGTAAGGAACGTTAGGAACAAGGGTTATGTGTAGTTCGGTGCTTTCCTCTCCCAGCTCCCAGGCGCCCCCTGAATGGAGTTATGCGGTAGTCATGTGCTTCTTCCAATTCTAGTACGGTGGTTAGGTCTTTCTGTAACCAGAGGGCCCTTCTATCCCTGTCAGACTTGATGGTCACAGGGAGCCCCTGAAGTGTAGGAACAGGTTGAGAGCAGGATGGAGGGAGCAGGACACTCATGAAGTGTTTTGCTAGCGATCTGACTTCCAACTCAGTTGTGCCTAGAGAATACATTTGGGCCTGATAGAATTTTGAATTAAATGCATCCAACAATAATGAGTGATGCGCGACTTGACTGTGTGGTCACTCAGGGTTCTAGTCAGTTTTCCCCTGAGTCCAGCAGCAAGCCGAGAGCTATTTTTCATTTATTTATTTATTTATTTTGAGAGCTATTTTTCAAAAGGAAATAGTTACTTCAGCTTCTGGCTGAAATGGCTGTTGGCTTGTTCTGAAACCGTACAGGTTAAGGTGTTTTCCCTGAGGGTTTTTCATAGGTGCATACAACATTTTATATCAGAACATTTAAAAAATTGTCCACCTAATAAGAAAGTGAAGAAAGGAGGATGGTATGTGCACAGGGCTCCTTCCACCCAGAACCTGTTGGTACGCTTGTCTTTGAACAATTCTGTAGAAGTCTCAAGAAAGAGTGAATTGTTTCTGTCTTATAAGTCTTGGTACAATAGTTGTGTTGACGTCATGTCCCCATCCTCCGTGTCCGCCGCCCTCCCCCCTCCCCTACCCACACCCCCCCTCCCTGCACCGACCTACCGAGCCACTGTAGGGATTCTGACAGTATGTTGGCATGGGCTCTCATGAGGACTACTGTGAGAGAGCACTGCCTCATCATGCATGCCTCTCCCTATCCTGCCCCCTTTACGTATCCCTTACCAGTCCACCTGATGGACCTGCACGCCTAACATTTTTAAAAGGGAATATTTTTGTTTATTTGTTGACAATTTAATACATGTGTACACTGTATCTTGATCGTATTCTCACCCCAGGTTCTCCCAATTTTTCCCATTTATTCATGTAAGTGTGTGGACATGCACATGCATGTTGTGAGGACTCTTGACTTGGAGGACTCAATTTTCTTCTTTCATCCACGATTTGCATCCTAGGGATTGAACTCAGGTCATCAGACTTGGTGGTAAGGGCTGTACCCACGGAGCTATTTAGCTTGATTTATGCTAATAACTTTAAAAAATATTTATTTTAATTTTATGTCTATGCATGTATGTGTGCAACATGTGCATGCTGGTGACTGTGCAGGCCAGGAAAGACTGTTGGATCTCCTAGAACTGGAGCTACTGACAGTAGTGAGCTGCCATGTGGCTTCTGGTTACTGAACAGGAGACCTTTGCTTGTAAGTGCTTTTAGCTACTGAGCCATCTTCCCAGCCCCATGCTGTTAACTTTTGTTTGTTTTTTGAGACAAGGTTTCTCTGTGTAGCCCTGACTGTCCTGGACTCGCTTTGTAGACCAGGCTGGCCTTGAACTCACAGCGATCTGCCTGCCTCTGCCTCCTTGAGTCCTGGGATTAAAGGCGTGTGCCACCAAACCTGGCTCCATGCTAGTAACTTTTAAGAGCTAGTGGATTATTGAAGGGATCTCTTGAGGGAAAAGAACCATGAAGAGATGAGAATAAAAACTCAGTTCAGATTGATTTTTGTCAACCTGGATCCAACTTTCTAGAGAGTGTGATGCTTGGCAGTTTATTGCCAGCATATTTAATCCCAGTGAAAATTTTGGGAAAATTTCCCTGGTGTAATATAATTCCCTGTGCACAAATAAGCATAATTACATTGAAACTCAACTCAGGGTATGTGTTATTTCTTCAAGAAGGTGGGTTCTGGAGATAGGGTACCTGTATTAGCTGAAAGGCCTAAGGAAGGAGCTGCCTGGGCGTGGTCACACAGCTAACGTAGAGATCATTTGGGCTGTTAGCCACCTCTGGACCTGGCTGTGGGAGCTTGGCGAGCCCTTTGTGCTGTGTGCCCAACAGATTTTTTTCTTTCAGTTCTTTTTCTTCTTCCAGGTTATGATTCATTTGGAAAAAACACATTGCAAAATATACGGCCTCTCCTTCATTTAAGGAACTTCTTTAGGGGTCTTGGGTTGGGGTGAGAGTTTCTGATTCCCCCGTATCTCAGTTCAATAGCTCTGGAGTTGCTTTAGTTACTTAAATCAAAACCCATCTTAGTGGGCTGCCTATGCCTGAATTGCTATAACCCTTACATTGTGTTTAGATTTTGACAAATTAGAATTCAGACATCTTTCTTTCTCCTCCCGCCCCCATTTTCTGAGACAGAGTTTCTCTGTGTAGCCTTGGCTGTCCTGGAACCCTCTTTGAAGACCAGGCTGGCCTCGAACTCAGAGAGATCTGCCTGCCTTCCTCTTGAGTGCTGGAATTAAAGGTGTGCACCACCACCATTTTCCCTGTCCTGGTCATTACTATTAACAGGTTGGTTTCCATTATACTGCGGTACATGATTGCTTTTGATTATTCTGTAGGATTCAGACTTTTCTTTACCAATACCTTAGAAGACATGTCGCTCAGTTAGTAGACTGCTCGTCTGTCTAAAGCCCTGGGGTTCCTCTGGGTTTATACCTGTATCATAGGCAACCGGATGTGGTGGTGGCACTCCTTGGTAATTCCACTGAAGAGGTGGACAGACGCCCGAGGCTCAGAAGTTCAAGATTAGATTATCCTCAGCTATACCAGGCATTCAAGACCAGTCTATGTCACGGGAAGCCTGGGAAGGCAAGCAAGCAAAACCCAAAACATTTTAGCAGCTCATTAGTCACAGCAAACCTTTATCTGTGCTTGTGGTTTAAAGAAAAGTTCAATGAATGTTCTTCCAAAATTAGCTCCTAGAAGAGGCTTCAAAAATGGGTTCTGGGCGCTAACCCTTCAGAGGCTGTGCACTCAGTGCAGGGGCTACAGTGCAGCTAGGCTTGTTTCTCTTATGACTCATTCAGTTTTTCACAGACTTACTTTCTTTCTTTTTTTTTTTTTTTAATCTATTTTCGTGTACTGAAATTTCACTTTAACAAATACTTAAAATAGCTTTAAAAATTACTATTCTTCCAGAATCTCCTTGGAATGTTTTGTCATTGGCTCAAAGATTTTTTTTTTTTTAAGCAAAATGACTTGGTTTTATTTCCAGCATTGTAAGCAGAGAGCTAGGTCTAGTGAATGCTATGTTATACTCTAATGTTTTGAATTTGCCAAACATTGATCATTTGTATGAACACAGTCTTCATAGTGTTTATAATAATAATTATAAGGGATTTGTAACATGATTTCTGTCAGATTGTTAAATCTCACCAAGTCAGATTTATTCTTGGAATGAAAGTGCTGTTTTGAATCTTTTGCTTTGTAAACTTTCTCTCTAACTTCAGCCTATTTCTCATTCATATATATATATATATGTGTATACACACACACACACACACACAATGTGTACACACACACACACACACACACACACACACACACACACACACACACACACACACACACACACACACACACCCCACCCCACCCCAGCATGAATGATGGCTCACAAAAGCTGGAAACCTCTAGCACTCTGTATATCCTGAGGTCTCAGCAGTCCTTACCACTTACATATGCTTGGAGAGGGAGGGGGTCTAGTGAATCTGTCAGTTTCAGGAACTTTCCGAGCTGTTACTGAGCTGTTTACTTCTGAGGTTTAAGGAGCCACCCTACAGGTGGAAGTTCTCCAGTCTTTAGGACTCCTGTGTCTTCATGAGATTTCCTCTAAGATGAACTGGGAGGAAACTGCTCGGCAACACTGTGTTGCAATGCTCCGTTTCATGGTCACTGCTTTTTTGCAATAGTGGGAGTCCAGACACTTCTGCGTAGGCTGCTGGCCCGGTCTGTTTGGTGGAGTGGCCGTTGGGAGGACACTCTGACAATTCTTCATTTGACCCCGTTATCTTCTGATACAGTGCTAAGTCCTAAAGACACCTTGAAGGAACGTGCAGCTCCAATGACCCTTAGCTGGCTTGTTTTATGCTGTTCTGTGTTCAAAAGGAATACTGTTCATTATTTTTCCAGAAAATTCATTCAGCACTGGGTGGGGACTGCAGACTGAGTTTATCTTATGCTTGATAAGTTAATTATGGCAAATGTATACTATCTATACAGAGCACTGCAGTCTTGGGGGCAGACCCGTATAATGTTATGGTTAAGAACGTGGCATGTGCACCTACCAATCTTAACATTTTAATATTGTATTTCCTAATTGTATGATCTGCAGAGTTCTTTGGGCCTGTTTCCTCACTGTAGAAGGGATGATATTTATCCTGGTCTCACAGGATTACAGTGAGGATCACATTATGACATATTATGAAGCTTTGCTTTGCATGTTCAACGAATGCAGCCACCATTCTTAGCTATTATTTGTGTCTAATAATTTCTATGTGATCTCGGGCAGTCAGCATCTTCCAACACTTTCCCTTGAAGGATCTTTAAGAACCCAAAGAAATGGTATAGACTAAAATTATCCAGAAGGTATGCTTTGTTGTGCAAGTTGAGGTGGAGATAAGAGCCTCACAGTAACTACTAGAAGTTGCAGCAGTTAACATTGCATGGTGGACTAGAACAAGCATAGTTTGGGAAGTGGGCAGATCTGCCTTCTGGTTTAGGAAGCGTCAGATCCAGTAGGTTACTTGTTACTATTTAGACAAGCTAGCCTCTTAGAACTTCAGTTTTCTCATCAGCAAAGATGGGATAGTATTTCCTATATTGAGGACTACTAAGCCTTACCCTGTAAGGCTCGCTGGACAGAAGGGTGAGGCAATACAATAGGTCACAACATAGTTTTCTTTTCTCTTTCCTAACTAGAGACTAGGAAATATCCCTGACAAAATAGCCGTCCTTTCTGAAACAAAATAACATTCCATCAATAAACTTAAAATAAAATGGGATTTAATAATGATTCAGGAAGCTGAGGAGAGTAAGGATGCTGGCTAGAATGTGACTCAGAATTACATTTTAGATCTTTTTTTTAGTTGAAGTGGTTTAATTTAAAGAAGTGGGTTCAGAATATGGAGTGCTTAGCTACTGTGAGTGCTACAAACTCCAGCACCGGCGAACACAACGCACATCAGGTTTTGTAAACTCTAGGCTAGGTTAGTGATGAGTGAGGCGTTGCCCTGGGAGGTGAGGAGTCCTTCTCGTTGCAGCTTTCTTTCAGAATTTGACATATTTGTAGAAGGATTCTTTCTTCTAGGTAAATTAGCTGCCGTTTGCTAAGGAGCCACTGCTGCTGCTGGAGCCGTGTGGGCACTTAGATGTCTCAGTAGTTAGGGGAAGAAATATTTGTCGTTGGACTAAAAACAGGGGGCCTGCCTCTTTAGGTGCCTGTCGAGTCTTAGAGTGATACCCGGGGTCAGTTTAGTGGAGCTTCCTGCAGACAGATGGTTTTCTCTTCCGTGTGTGGAACTCCGTCGAAAGGCTTCGGGAGCACCCCGTGATCTGGAGGATAAACTCCAGCTTTTGCAGCGCTTTCTTCCCTTCTAGCTGTTTCTGCCTCTCCCCACTTCCTGCCTTAAGTTGGAGTCACAGAAAATAACCCCACATTCACATTTAGGCAGCTGCGCTTAGCCACAGGATGGAACACAAATGTCTCTCCTTAAGCAGTGTCCGATGGCTTATCCCCTTCTGTCCTCTCAAGGGTTAGAAGCTATGACATCACTGACTAGCGGCCTCCATCTGTTGTCTGCAGAGGTGGCTGTTTCCACTGGTCTAGGAAATGTCCTCCAGAGGACCAGTTGAGCTATTGCTTTTCTGTTTTTATTTTTTTTTGAGACAGTGTCTCTACAATATAGTCCTACCTGGCCTGGAACTCACTATGTAGACCAGGCTGGCCTGGAATGCACAGAGCTCCATCTGCCTCTGCCGTTTGAGTGATGGGACTGAAGGGTTGTGCCACCACACCCAGCTTTACAGCTGACCAGCTCAACCTGGTCCCTGTGTTTTGGGTCATGAGTTTGGGTTATGAGTTGAAGTGTTTCTGTCTTCCTGAGTGTTCAAGATATCAAAACAAGGATGCAGTAGGACCTCCAGAGTGAAATTCTGGATTTCTCCTGGGTCTTCTGGTAGGAGCTATGATCAACTATGCTGACAACATAGGAGCAAACATTTGCTTATCATTTCTGTGAAGGGAACCAAGGAATGGCTGAGCAGACTTCCTGCTGCTGGTGGGAGTGACATGGTGATAGCCACAGTTAGGAAAGACCAATCAGAGCCAAGAAACAGGGCCCAACAAAGAAAGTCAGATGGAAGAAAAGACAGGTGTGTCTTTATTTTGAAGGTAATGTAGGGGTCACAGTAAACAGTAAAAGTGAGATGAATGGTTCTGCCACCAAAGGTCCAGTGGCAAAGGAGTGTAGACTTGTGGCCCAGGATTGTGACTGGTGCAGACAGAGTTCTTCTGTGTCATTGTAAAATATAATATTCATTGTTCCAAAAAGAAGAAGAAATAAAAAGTGTTTCCTGGGTTAGAGAGATGATTTGGTAGTTAAGAGCACTTACTGCTTTTGTAGAGGGCCAGGGTTCACTTGCCAGCTTTCACATGGTGGCTCGCAACCACCTCTAACTCCAGGTCCAGACTGCATGTGGTGCACATACACACATACACATAAAATAAACAAGGTTGAAAATCAATGCTCTCAAGACTGTAAACTTGAAATAGGTAATTTCCTCTTTGTAGTCCCATCGTCCCACTTCGAGTCAATTCAGAAAGCCTTTAGTAAGGGCACACAAGATTAAAGTGGGTGGAATAAAACTTTCCTAATCAGAACTTCCTACTCCTTTTCTGACCTTTGCCTTAGTCATTACTTAATTAAATTGCAGTGGTCCTTCTTACGTACACTTCATGGATTAAAGATAGGGATCAACACTTCCTGGAAACAAATCAAGAGAAAATGCAATTAAATTCTACCAGGGCTAATTAAAATTAGGTGGAGAAAGTTTTCCTGGCTATAATACTTGTTAAGAATGGATTGCTACACGGTGCAGTTGCATCCTTTTGAATTTTGAAATCTTCGAAGCATTTGGCATATACCTTGAAGATAGAAACAAGGGCAAGCATAAAGTTCTGTATGAGTTTGTGCAGTGTGCCAGTGAACATTCTGAATGTTTCAGAAAAATAGGATTATATTCAGTGTGTAGCATACAAATATTAGTTTTAGGACATTGGAGATTTAGTTATAATTGGAGAACTGTAATCAACATGTACACAACTCCCACAAAATATGTAGGATTTGCCATTCTAGAATTTATTCTTTTATAATACTGCTTCATACCTAGTTGGTAAGTTCATTACAAGTGTTTCATATAATTGGGATATATATTCTAACCAAAAATCATATTTTAAAGTAACAATGCTATGGCAATCCTTACATGTTCGTATCTTACATGTGTTGTCATAAGTCTTAATTTGGGAACCTCCCAGTAATTCTACAAGAAAAGGCTCATTTGGGACAGAAAGCAAAGATTTCTAATAGGAAGGGTTCTTTTGGTTTTTGCCCTCTTCCTCCTATCACTTAACCAAAACCCTAAGCACAACATCTGGAGTTACATGGGCAACTATTCTTAAAAGACCAGGTCTTTAGTTAGAAACCTTTCTGGCACTGAAGGAAAAAAAAAAGTTTTTGCATAGATAGGATTTGTATAATTGAGATATATATATTTGTTTGTTTTGGTTTTCTTAAGACAGGGTTTCTCTGTGTAGCCTTGGCTGTCCTAGACTTGCTTTGTAGACCAGGTTGGTCTCGAACTCATATCAGTCTGAGTCCCTCTGCCTCCCCAGTGCTGGGATTAAAGGTGTATACCACCATGCCTGGCCTATAATTGTTTTTTGTTTTTTTTTGTTTTGTTTTTTTGTTTTGTTTTTTCGAGACAGGGTTTCTCTGTGTAGCCTTGGCCATCCTGGACTTTGTAGACCAGGCTGGCCTCGAACTCACAGCGATCCGCCTGCCTCTGCCTCCTGAGTGCTGGGATTAAAGGCGTGTGCCACCACGCCCGGCTTATAATTGATTTTTTTTAAAAGTCTGTATTCATACACGCTTTCTCATCATGCACCCATGGTGGGGACTCTTGGGAACCATGACTGTTGGAGTTGTTCATGTGCCTTGAGAGTGACAGACCCGTCAGTTCACAGCGTCCGTCCCTTGGCTTTTCTAGTCATACTGTAGTAAAGTTAAGTAATGGTTTTATTTAGAAAGCCATGTGTGAAGGAAATAAATTCATTTAATTCTCTTTTATTTTGCACAGACAGGAAGCATGACCTTCAAAGCTCCTGGTTTTATTCTGTATTCTCTTTCCTTTGTAGGTTTTTTTTTTCCCCTGTAAGACAGGATAAGTAGAAAGATAACAGCTAAGTGTTGAAAACAATGCTGGTGTCAAAGGATGGAAAGGAAAAGTATACTTATGTCATCATAAGAAGTCAGCAAACGTTTAGTGGCCTCTGCTGTGATTGAAATCTAACCAGGGGAGGTTGAAGTAGAAAGGGCTTCTCTAAGACAACTTAGCATATGCTTGAGGACACGAGATGTGTGTATGTCAAAGCTTAAATGATATTGGATCAGAAAGAATCATAATCATTAGTAACAGCTGAGGGAGTTTAAGCACGTGTCTCGATGCTCAGGCTAAATCACTGGGCCAGCTAAACCAGTGGCTGTGGAAGAAAAGCCTGTAGGCTGCGTGCAGACTGGTAGAGCGCAGGAGCAGTGGCCCCTGTCTTCCCTTCAACTACAAAGCCAAGTGCGGATGTTAGGAAGAACACAGTAGTGTCTGATTCTGAGTCAAAATCAGAGACCTTTGGCTCAGGGAGCCCCAGAAACCTTGTAAATTGTCTTCATTCAGAAGCAGAGAACAAAGACAAGGTTTTGAGGTGCCGTAGACACAGGCTGAGTCATGTAGTTCCTACACTCACCCTGACAGACAGCAGCAGTGCTCTGCCATCAGACAGACTCTCCAAGCAGTTTACCCGAGGAAGGAAAAAGCACATGAGAAACCATGTGACCTTACTGGAGAAATCTGAACTTTGATCTCACCTACACACCATCAGATAAGCTTTGAGGATTCTAAAGTGATTTCTTATGCACCTCAGTTCTTGCTCATCCGCAGAATTGGCGGGACTCTTTTTTGTCAAGATAACATAAAGGAAGATATAGCACCATTCTTACCATTGTTTTGTTTTGTGTTTCGTGTTCTGTGGTTTTTGTTTTTTGAGACAGGGTTTCTCTGTGTAACAGCCTTGATTGTCTTGGCACTCGCTTTGTAGACCAAGCTGGCCTCAAACTCTTAGAGATGGCCTGCCTCTGCCTCCTGAATGCTAAAGGCTTTGATTAATGATTAAAGGCCTGTGTCACCATGCCCCACTTTTTTGTTTTTTTGTTTTGTTTTGTTTTGTTTTTTGGACTGTTTTTTTTCCTGTTCAACATTTCAAGAGTACACTTTCTAGTACGTTATTAACAGACTAACTATTAATTTATCTATACAAAGTTACAGTAACTAAAATAGCATGGTAATTGCATAAAAATGAGCAAACATACAGAGCAGTGTGCCTGCATGGAGAGTCTGAGCATAAACCGGGGCTCTTCTCCAGCTTATTGCGAACAGAATACCAAGCATGCACACCGGAGGAAGGACAAACTGCTTACCAAGTGGTGCCTTGGAGACTGGATCTCTGTGTGCAGAAAAATGAAACCAGACACCAGCTCATCTGCCACAAAGCAATCAACTCGAAGTGGCTTACAGATCTACATGTAAGAAATTGTAAAACTTTGAGAAGAAGACATAGGGGAATGGTTTAGGACACTAAAATGAGCAAGTATTTATGGGTGTAAAATCCCCAAAACATAGAAAACAAAAGCAAAAAGCAGGTGGATCTCATCAAATTGAAAAATTGTATGTGATTAATCCCAGGACTTGGGAGGCAGAGGCAGGAGGATCTCTGTGAGTTCGAGGCCAGCCTGGTCCACAGAGAGAGTCCAGGACAGCCAAGGCTACACAGAGAGACCCTGTCTTGAAAAACAAAACGAAACAAAATTGTATGTGAAAGGAGACAAAAGCTGAAAAGGAGTTAATAACCAGAGCATGTGAGAACTCAGTTGGAGCACCCCGTCCATAATCCAACAGAAATGGAAACTGAGTAGATTAATAAATATATGAAGAAATTTCTCAAAGAAGACATACAAAGGGTCATGACACTTAGCATTACCAGTCACTCTGAGACATAAAATTAAAATCACAATGAGATCTCCTTCTGTAAGAAGGGCTGTTATTGAAAAGGACAAAACATAGGATGGTTAAGAATGCTTCCTATAGCCTCACGTGGTTGAGTGCTTCGTTATCAGGGAGGATGTTGGAGAAGGATTGGAAGTGTGGCTCCCTTAGAGTAGAAGTGGCCGTGTTGGAGAAAGCGTGCCGCTGGGTGTGGGCTTCGGGGTTTCAAGGAGCCCCCACTTGGCCCCGTGTCCTTTTTTCTTTCTTTCTTTCTCTTTGCTTGAGGATCAAGATGTAGCTCTCAGCCCCTTCTCCAGCCCCCACCATGCTTCCTGCCACGGTGGTAACGGACTAAACCTCCGAAGCATAAGCTAGCTCCCAATTAAATGCTTTCTTTTATAGGAGTTGCTGTGGTCATGGTGTCTCTGCACAGCAATAGAACACTGACCAAGACATAGCAAGTGAGGGTGTGGAGAAAAGGGAACCCTGGTGCATTGTGGGAATGTAGAGTAGTAGAGCCATTGTGGGAAGTACCATGGAGGCTTCTTAAAAACTTAAAAGTAGATCTGAGATATACTGTATCAGGAAATTAGTACATTTATATTTATTGCAGCACTATTTACAATTGCCAAGAAAAGGGATGTTATCTATCTACCAATGACTAGATACAGAAAATGTGCTTATATAACACAACAGAATACTGTTCAGCCATAAAAAGGATGAAATCCTGTTGACAATATGTGTGTAACTGGAAACCATTATGTTAAACAAAATAAGCTTGGTGGTTACCAGACAAATTTCACATGACTCATGGAATCTAAAAAGGGTGCTCTAGAAGAGCTGACGAGGATCAGAAATTGAGAACTGAGGACGGTTGGCCAGTAGGAGCTAAGCTGTCATTAGATAGGAGCAAAATGGTGTTGGTGAGAGCTCTGAGCAGACGCTTGTCGTCCACGCAGGCGTCACAACCTGGGTTCCAGCCCTATACCCTAAGTAAAGGTGGATGTAAGGAACCAGCTCACAGTGTTGTCCTCTGACCTCCTCCACGTGTGAGCTGTGGCCTGTGCACACACGCACACACGCACTAATAAAGAATCTCAATAGAAGTTTTGGCGTCCTGCATAGCAGTGTGACTGTGAATGGTAACAGCATGTATTTTTCAAACTCTAGAAGAAGGAGTTTGGGATGTTTTCAGTGTAAGCAAATGGTAAGAGTTTGATGACATACATATGTTCACTCTCTTTTGAACATTACACGATATATAAATGTATTGAAATATCATATGGTACCCCATAAATATGTACTTTTTAATGTATCAGCTCAAAACTGGCACCTCTCCAGCTTGTCTGTGTAGGACTTGCTCGTCCGAGGCTGAGTAGGAAGAGGTGGTACTTGTTGGAATGATCCTCTAAGCATCTGATTCCGCAGTGGACAGGAAGAGGGGCTTGGAAAGCAGCAAGTGGTTCTTAGTGCTAAACAAAGATTTGACATCATTTACCATCTTAATGTAGAAAAAATTTTCCTTTAGTGCTGTCAATGCAGAGCTGTTAACAGAGTGCTTGGGAAGGTGTCGCCCTTCTTGAGAGCAAACGAATATATAGGTTAGCTTTGGAGGACCCTTTGTTCTTGTTTTTCCCTTTGTTGTCAGGGACTTGAGTTTAGGTTTCTACAGCAACCCTAGTCAGTACTACGTAATGCCAGTGCTCTGTGTGCATGTGCTGTTAACTCTGAGGCCTTATACACTACATGTAGCAGTGTTACAGTGGCTATGGAGATCAAGCTTTGGGCAGACTCAGTTGATAACCATGTCTTTCATATGTGGATTTTGCTGCTGAGGAAGAATATGAGATGCCGCTGTATACAAGTTGACCAAGAGATGCATGAGACTGTCGGCAATTACTCTATAGCCTTACTCTCACATTTGAAAACATCTGCTTTTTAACGTACTATAGTTTATGCAACTTCTGTAAATGTGGGGATATGATACCTGAAAAAGAGGGAAAATGTGCCTCTTAAAAACATACCAGACCAGGCGTGGTATGTCTAATCTAAGCACTTGGGAAACTGAAGCAGGAGGATTGCCATGAGTTTGCACTTGGCTTGGGCTACATAGTGAGATTCTGTCTTAAAATGCCAAAGCGCCAAAAAAAAAAAAAAAAACCAAACAAAAAAAAACCCTATATATATATATATATCATGTTGTCAAGTTGGTATGGTGATGCAATCCTGGAATCCAAGCACTTAGGAGGCAGCAGTAAGAAGATCCACAGAGTTTGAGGCCAGTCTGGGTCATATGTCAAGTTTAAGGCTAGTCTGAGCTACACAGAGATCCATTTCTCAAAGGAGGAGGGATATAGCTCAATAGCACACACACACACACACACACACACACACACACACACACACACACACACACACGCACACAGAGAGAGAGAGAGAGACAGAGACAGAGACAGACAGAGAGAGTTATAAGATAGGACACCGTGTCCCGCACTTCGTGCCCAGCCCTCTGGAAGCTTCGGTAGTTAGTGAATTTAAGGCTAGTTTGAGCTACCAGAGGAAGATCCTGCTTTTATAAGGTAAAAGAGCTCATTGTTAGCCTTCTGCAGACTCAGTTAGAGCCCACTATTGCAACAGCAAACTAGAAGGTCAGCCTAACTTTATGACGTTCTAGTCATCTTACAGAGAGGCCCATCCTTTGTTAGGAAAGACTGAGGAAAGCAGTTACTCGTGAGCTATTTGTGTTTTGTTCCTTGAACTAAAGCTAATGAACTTTTTCTCTTGGAGAACTCTCTGCTAGTTTATTTTTAACATTTATTTATTTATTATTATGTATACAGTGTTTTGCCTGCATGTACACCTGTAGGCCAAAAGAGGGCACCAGATCTCATTATAGATGGTTGTGAACCACCGTGTGGTTGCTGGGAATTGAACTCAGGACCTTTGGAAGAACAGCCAGTGCTCTTAACCTCTGAGCCATCTCTCCAGCCCTCTCTGCTAGTGTTTTGACATCCATAAAGAGAAACAGACAGGAAACATGGTGATTTTATTTACTTATTTATTCATTCATTTATTTTACCACCTTTGACAAACTATTTAAACCAGAACACAATTCCCCGTTCAAAATTTTAAGCTAATATAGACTTACAATTAATATAGTGGTTTTATTTGAGGAGTTTTTGTTGTTTGTTTTTAAAGAATGGGTGTTCGGTTGATTTTCAGTTTGTACGTTGGGTTAAGGACACCTTTGGCTGCATGCTAACAGTGTGGGGCTTTTGAAAAGACCAGTATTTGAGCTTTAAAATTAAGTCAGCGTCTCAGGGCTGGGAAAAGGCATAGCATTGCTCTTCTCTGCCTCTCTTCTCCCTGACCTCCTGCTGCTCGTGCTTGACCAGGCCTGAGTGCCATGACAGCAGAGGGGGTTTTCAGCTGTACTCAAATCTTAGCTAGGCTCTGTTTTACAGCACACTGATAGATGCATTGCAAAATACAGCTGGGTGTGATGACACACGCCTGTAGACTCAGCACTCTGGAGACAGAGGCAGGCTGATCTCTGAATGGAGGCCAGCCTGGGCTACATTGTGACTTCCAAGACAGCCAGGGCTACCCAGAGAGACTCTGTCTCGAAAAACAACAAAACAAAAGTAATATGAAATATCATAGGAAGTTTAAAAATGTCTGTCTTATCATATGCAGAGTTTCCCCGCTGCTGTTTTATTTAGTTGCTACAAATTAGTGACTCGAAATAGCGGTTTATTAGACACACACTAACTTGTGCTCTGGACACCAGGAGGCTGAGATGAGTCTGAAGAGCAATGAGAGGACGTAGGCAGAACTGCGTTCTCCTGAGCAGCTACCCTAGCCTGCCCAGCTCCAGAAGGCTCCCTGCCTTCCCTCACTGCAGCCTCCCATCACTCTGACCATCCTGCCTCCCTCTTACAGCATCTGTGATTACACTGGGACAGCTGCGCTCTTCCAGGATAAATCTTCCCCAAGTGAAAATCCGTAATCGCCTCTGCAGTATCTGATACTGGGACAGTGCTTGTAGCCTGTTAGAGTTAAGCTACTTTGCATGCTTGAGGCACTGATTTCAGTCCCCTGCCTTGCAAAAAAAAAGTTATCCTTGCCACATGAGGTACTATTCATAGGCTGGAGGTTAGGAAGTAGACATCTGGGCAGTAATTATTTCGCTTGCCACACTACCTTAACAAAATTGTAATCACGTTGATATTTTCCTTGCTGGTCTTCTCCTGTATGCACATTTTTATTTGCATACAATTGTTGGATAGTGTGCATAACTTTGCTCAGCTGGTTTTTTGTGTAAGACTCTCATTATTGAGAATCAAGCTGTGATAAGTATTTTTGTTTATTAGTGCCCGTGGTGTGGCAGCTTGGACCTAAAATGGTAAGCATGTGTGCACTGTTCCATTCAGAGTGCCAGATTGCAGTTTTGAAAGCCCTATCAGCAGTGTAGCAGAGTGTCCATGTCACTTGGTCTTTGCCAGTCAATGTTGGTCATTATTTTTTTAAAAAACCTTCACTAAGCCGGGCGTGGTGGCGCACGCCTTTAATCCCAGCACTCGGGAGGCAGAGGCAGGCGGATCACTGTGAGTTCAAGGCCAGCCTGGTCTACAAAGTGAGTCCAGGATGGCCAAGGCTACACAGAGAGACCCTGTCTCGAAAAACCAAAAAAAAAAAACAAAAAAACAAAAAAAACTTCACTAATTATTTAAAAAATGTGACCCTGGTCTAAGTAATTTTTTAAACAGGTTTTTATTTACTGTTTCTTTTTTCTGATTTTTTTTTCTTTTCTTTTCTTCTTCTTCTTCTTTTTTTTTTTTTTTTTTTGTTTTTTCGAGACAGGACTTCTCTGTGTAGCCTTGGCTGTCCTGGACTCCCTTTGTAGACCAGGCTGGCCTCGAACTCACAGCGATCCTCCTGCTTCTGCCATCCAAGTGCTGGGATTAAAGGCATGAGCCACCACGCTTGGCTTTTTCTGATGTTTTTAATTCATCATTGATCGTAGGTTCTCAGTTGTCTCATTACTAATTTTTACAAGATATTTATACAGTGAAACTGTCTTATACTCCACAAGAACTTGTTTAAGCACAAGCTTCTCATTTGAAATGCCGCTGTGTTTCCCCATGATTGTTCCATTCCATCTATTCTCAGGTTTTCCCAGCTGTTTTCTGTCCTTTGTGGTTAGTTATGCCCTTAACCAGTTGCTAATAGGCCACAAAGTGTGAGAACGGATGGAGAAAGCTTTCTTGAAGAAACAGAGAAGAAATCTAGCAGTTTTTGCCCCAGCCTAAGCTGTCTGTTACCCACTCCTAGAAGGTTTGCTCCCCACGCTGTCATGTTGTGTATTCATGCAGATAATTGAGAATTATAGTAAGCCATCTTAGTCCACAGTAAACAGACAGAATGCACTTTAATTACACTCTAATTTATTATCTGATGAAAGTACCTTGCTAGCGAATCACCCCGGATATGACTTACTGCATAGCCTTTGCACTTAGAGGATAATCAGACTAATCACAAACAAACCGAACCGTTCATCTGCAGGGCTGCTATCCGTTTATTGCCCTCAAATGCCTCTGTTGAGTCGACTTTCTTTCCTGTTTGCTTCCCACGCCGTGGCCTGTGGGCTTCCGTCTTGCCTGCTGTAAGTCGGAAGACTGTGTTATTTTATGTTTTGTTTTATTGTCTCCTTGAAATAGGGTTAGGTACAATCCTAGGAGCAGAGTTTTGTAGTTTTCCTACAGAAATAAGATACATCTTCCTCCATGAACAGCAAGTAGAATTGAGTGTCACCATAGTGAGCTGACATGTGATTTGTTCCCTGTAAGAATTAGCAGAGTTCTGCCACTGTAAGGAAGTAAAAACATTGCCCCCCCCATAGTCACATGCTTAGTATTCTGCTCCTTCCACCTCTGTCCCCCCAAAAATGGGGCATGTGCACTGGCCCACCTACTCCTTTGATCTGCGACAGCTGCCCACAGAGATGCCTGTGAGTTGATGTTACTGAGTACAGGTTTTTGGTGGCCTTTTTTGTAGCTGTCACTCAAGACTGATGGCACGATGAGGGGCCTTTGCTGCTAGTTCCCACGGATTTAGAGGCTTGGATATTGTAGTTTTTCAGTTGAGTGACTACTTTGTTAGGTGGGCATTAGAGTCAGCCTGTGTGTGTGCGTGTGTGTGTGTGTGTGTGTAGGTGTAGGTGTATAGCTGCCGCAAAGAGTTGCTCACTGTCCTTCCTACTTCACACACCCCTCTTTCCTTTTCCTCAGACCCTAAAATTATGAATGTCTGTGTGAGTATAGGCCACATGTGTGCCTGGTGTCCACAGAGTTCAGAGGAGGGCATGAGATCCTATGAAGCTGGCATTAGGAGTGCTGTGAGTGCCCAGGGTGGCTGCTGGGGGCTGAACTTGGACTCTCTGCAAGAGCAGCAAGTGCTCTGCACTGCCGAGCCGTCTCTCCAGCTCCACAGGCGTCTGCCCAGGTCGAGTCTGCTGGTCCTGCTGAGTATCTTTCGCAAGCACAGAGAGCCCAACATGAGTGTCTACTTAGAACTAGGGTTTTACACCTAGAACACATCTCACCAGTGTTTTGGGTACTGTTCTGTCACTCCAAAATTATCTGTAGCTATGGGTAACTAGTGTCTGGGACTTAAACATTTCAGTGTTACAATGTATTCGGTTTTTAGTTTTGCTCCAAATTCCATTTAAATAGAAGATAAAATATTGGTCTGATTTTCTCAAGGAATATGTGGTGATTTGAATGAGAACGGTCCCCACAGGCTCATAGATTTGAATGTCTAGTCACCAGGGAGTGGCACTATTTGAAAGGATTAGGAGGTGGGGCTCGTTGGAGGAAGTGGCACTGGAATTGTGCTTGGAGGTTTTGAAAAGCTCAAGCCAGGTTCAGTGTGTCTCTCTTCCTGCCGCCTTTAGATCTGGATGTACAACTCTCAGCTAACTTTTCTAGGACTAAACCTCTGAGACTGTAAGCCAGCCCCAATGAAATAAATGGTTTCCTTTATAAGAGTTGCCATGCTCTTCACAGCAATAGAGCACTGACTAAGACTGCGTGCAAATCAGTTTATGTGAGCTTGGAAATTTTTTTGCAGAATTAGACAGGCAATATCTCTCCCCAACCCATGCTATCTTCCACTTTTTTTTTTTTTTCAAGACAAGGTTTCTTTGTGTAGCCTTGGCTGTCCTGGACTCGCTTTGTAGACCAGGCTGGCCTCGAACTCACAGCAATCCCCCTGCCTCTGCCTCCCGAGTGCTGGGATTTAAGGTGTGCACCACCACCCGGCGTAAAAATCTCTTTTTTGGAATCAAATAATAATGAAGGCCTTACTCCCTGAGTTAAGATTCTCTAATAACAGCTGAGGGTGGTGGCTCATGTCTGTCACCCAAGTACTAGGAGGCTGAAGCAGGGAAAGATTGCTGTTATTTTGAGGGCAGCCTGCTCTACAGAGTAAGCTCCAGGCCATTCTGAAGTACCGCACAGCACTAGACCCTGTTTCAAATAACAAAAAGAAAGTAAAGAGTCTGCATGGTTGACAGTGGTGGCTGAGACAGGAGGGTCATCAATTCAAGACCATCGCGGTCTCCATAGTGAGCCCTTGTCTTAAACAAACAGCAGTTTCTCGTTAGATTTCTTCCAAGCTCTCCCTGTTGTTTGTATATTTTCCACACTCCACAGTCGTGGGTTTCTGAACTCTGCAATTCTTCTTAGCAATTATTCGGCCCAGTTTGGTTCTGAGCAAACACTGTTTGATTGACCCCTCTTCCCTGGGCTCCCGTGTTACCTCTTAACGGCTATGTCAGCATGCTAGCTCATCTATAAAAATCAGCTAAGATTAGGAAATCCCCTAGAGACATTTACTTCTTTACAAGGGGCAGAAGGCAGGGTTTTTGAGCAGGCAGGCCTTGTATCGTGTGCAGCTGGGCAGCTGTGGCGTTCAGTAGCTCCCTGCTGACCTCGTGTATGACTGATGGCAGACCGTCCCCTCCTTTCCTACGTCCAGGCCTCATTTGCGTAGAGAACATTGACGTTGTTGCTGTTCCTTTGGCTCCACAATTTTTACTTCCTACTCTGGCTCCTGATATTTCCTTCTGTTGGCAGTGTTTTCTGGATCTGTGATGTGTTCTCTCTCTCTCTCTCTCTCTCTCTCTCTCTCTCTCTCTCTCTCTCTGTGTGTGTGTGTGTGTGTGTGTTATTCAAGAACTCTCTCTGAGAGTATTGTTTGAGCTTCATTTTAGAAAAAAAATTATTGTTGTATATGTTCCGAAATTAGTAACATTCTGACCTTTAGGAAGTCACTCTTAGAATAAAATTAAGGCCAAATAACATATTTAGCTGTATTGGAATGTAAGCCCCACTTTGGCTGCTAACCTTTTAAATTTCCTAAAATACATCTTTCTGAGATCACTCACTCTTATTGTGATGTTGACAGTCTCTTTTCCTCAAGTCTCTTCACACCTCTTACCAGACTTCTAGGTGACAAAGTTAAAGCTCCAGTGCATAGACTGATGGGCAGACTTGGAACTTTCCAGATAGAGTACAGGTATGATAGCTGGGGCTATAGCAAGCATGGGGACCCAAGCTTAGGTCCTCAGCGCCCCTCCCCCCAACACGCACATGCACGCACATGCACACACTGATACTGTGGTGTGTGCCTACAATCCCAGTGCTGGCTAGACAGACAAGATGGCCCCTAGCTTGCTGGTCAGCCATTGTAGCCGACCAGTGAGCTCTAGGTTCTGAAAGAACCTCCATCTGAAAACTAAGACTGACTGAGGAAGGTACCTGATAGCAACCTGTAACCCTCATAGGTATTTGTAGCCACCACCCACATGTGCCTCCCCAGACTTGTACTGTACGTGGACATGCGTTCAAAATCATTCTGTCTAGAAATGACCATAAGCAAAGTCAAAGGGAAGCACTGTGGTGGTTAGTTTTAACTTCAGCTTGTTGTAACTTGGCATCACCTGCGAAGACAGTCTTGGGTGAGTGATTTTTATCAAGCTGGTCTCTAGGCTTGTCTGTGGGGGGATTGTCTTGGGTGACAGTTAATGTAGGAGGGCCCTGCTTGCCGTGGATGGCACTGTTCCCTAGACAGGGGTACTATGCTAGATGAGACAGAAAAAAAGGATGAAAAGCATAGTAAACAAGCAGACACCATGGGTACATTTATTCCTCTCTGCTCTTAATTTTTTTTTTTTTTTTTAATTCTTTTTGAGACAGGATCTTCCTGATTTACTGCATAGTCCTGGCTGACTCACAAAGATCCAATTGCCTCTGCCTCCCAAAGTGCTGGGATTAAAGGCGTGCAGCCACCATGTCCAGCTTCTATCTGCTCTTGATTTTGGGGTGCTTTCTGGTGGACTGATTAGTCCCTGCCTTGGTTTCCCCTCAGTAATGGGCTATACCCTGGAACTATAAGCCACAGACACTCTTTCCTCCCTCAGTGGTTTTGGTCAGAATGCTTTAACGAAGCAGGAGAAATAAGCTAGAACATGAACAAGTTGTCTATATTGCACTGGTATTAAAAACATGCATACAAACAGAAGCGTGGTTGGCACAAGTCCCCTGCAGTCTCATGCTGAGTTTGAAAGCTTGTGGGTCTCAGGGCCTCACTGCAGTCTTACAAAGCTACGAGGATCCCTGCAAGGCTTGGCTCCTATGGCGTATGTCTGCTGGTGTTTATTGTGGCTGAAATTTAGAAATGGAAAGGACGGAGGATTTTTCGATATATATTAACACAGTGAACTTATCACATGCTATTATTAATAAACCTCTTTGGTAGAAATGTTACTGAGGATAATTATTAGGCGGCTGGAGAAAAGGGGGGGGGGGTCGTTCAATAGCCTCTCAGGGCACTCGGGGCTCCTCCTCGCTCCTGTGCCTATGCTAGGTTCTTAGATGTGGTGTGGGATTTGAAACAAAATCAGTGAACTTTTTGTACTTACTACACTAAAGCCATCGATCTATCGTATATTTTAGGCGAGTCTTTTACCTGTCTGTACTTTTGTAGCATGCATTGGTGATTTGGAAACACTGTCTCACTAATGGATTTGGACTCTCCAAACAGTGACATACTTGATTATGCTGTCTTTAAGAACACTATATTGACCTCATTAAAAAAAAAAAAAAAAAAAAAAAAAGGTGTTGAAAAGATGGTTCAGATGCTATCCCGAAGGACTTGGGTTTGATTCCCAGCACCCACGTGGCAGCTCACATGCGTCTGCACCACCAGGTCCAGGGCAGCTGATGCCTGTTCTGACCTCTGGACCCACAAGCATGTGGTGCGTATACACACAAAACAAATATTAAAAAACAAAACCAAAAAACTCGGTAAATGATGTAAAGCTGTCAAGGTTCTAGTGGCTGACACAGATTTTCCACAGTTCTAATACTTCACTCACCTGAGAACTCAATTTTTAATATTTGCAACCAATGCATCTTTTAAGAAAGCATGAGTAACCATTGAAGTAGGAAGGTCGTAATTTGGCTATTGGCTGTTCTTTCAAGTGAAAGCGATGTTTATGGAGGGAAAGGAGGTAATTGTTACTCCAGCTCACAAATCAAACACCCACACAAGAACTTTCCCTTGAGATACCATTTTTTGTTTTCATAAAAAATGCTTGACACACAGTACTCCTTTTACAGCTTAGTTCATAAAAAAGAAAAAAAAGGACATATGCTTCTAGTCAGGAGTTACTCTAACTAACCGTTTTTCTATTTATCAAAGATATTAAGTAGAAATGGTCACTTTTTCCCCCTACTGTGGCACTGAAGAGTGTGAGTGTGTGGTTGGAGCCACTGGCTAGATTGTGCTGAGGTTCCAACAGTTTGCACACCATTGCTTTTGCCCCATCAGTGACAATGTCAGCACAGTTGGAAGGGTAAAATATCTTAGGATTATTATAGTTTTTATTGTGTGCATCCTCAGAAAAAAATTAGGGACCCTAAGGGTCCATAGACCATGCTTTGAGAACTACTTAAACTAGAGGGAGGGGCCTGCACAGATTGGCAGCTTCACCCTTGAGATGCTGGAACAGAGAGCTGAAGCAGGATGTATCCACAGCTGCCACAGCCCCATGCTAGCTCGGTTCCTGGCTTCTAACAGGGGGAAGAGCAAGTCAGCCCATGCGGTCCTGTGGTGCTCAACATGCAATCAGGTATTATGAGAAAGGACTTCACTTCTAGCCACAAGGGAAGAGCAGGACCTGGAATTGCCTTTTCATAATAAACAGCTAGGAGACAGGACAGTACACGGGAACAACTGTCTTCCCGTACTGGACAACAAGCAGCATAGCACTGTCGTCCCACAGGGCAGGGAAGCAGAAGAGGCAGCGCTGTGCTTAGCTTGGCTTTCTGCCTGCAGGTAATTGCCAGAGTGTGCAGGGAAGAGAAACCTTGACAGCACCTTGTTAGTGCAGAGCTGTCAGGTCCTGATGGGAAGAACATATCACACAGGGCAGGGGTTTACACATGCAGGGGTTTGCAGACAGGGTTCTAGACATGTGAGTGTGTCACTTTAAGGCCCGCATATAGGGAGAGTGAAAGTCCATGGACTTTGCAAGTCCACACCTTTAAGTGACAGCTACATTAGTTCTAAGTAAAGGCATCAGAAAGCTGGGTGTGTAATCCTAGCACTTGCGACTGAGGCCAGAGGACTGCAGCGAGTCGCCGGACAACTGGCCTGAGACCCCCTCCCCCACCATCTCCACCACCAAATAAAAGCCCACAGACCTTTCTACATCTGTCCTGAGTATAAGAACACATCAGACAAATTAGCTCATGTGTAATTTTACTGTCAGCTAAAACAAAGTTCAACCCTCTTTTCATGAAGATAACAAAATGAAATATTCAATACTAGACAAGTCTAGAAAGAGGAGACTACAGTGTATAAGTAAAGCAAGTAGAACCATTTAGAAGGCAGAAGCGATGGGATGAGACAGTGCTAAGGCAGCTCTAGTAAGGGCAGTAAGTGTGTTCTAGCAATTACAGGAAAGCACGGACACTGTAGGCAGAGAAGGAGAGATCTAAGACCCAAACAGAATGGATAGAGGAGGGATGTGGAGCCTCTTTAATGGATCCCACTTGATGGGATCACAGAAAGTTAGATATAGCATAAAAAAAGATCAATGAGCAAAATATTTAAAGAAATAAAGCCCTAAAATTAGACACCCGCCACCTCTGCCTCCTGAGTGCTGGGATTAAAGGTGTGTACCACCACCACCTGGCTGTGAAATTTTCAAATTTGATGGGAAATGTCAAAAACAAATCTAGAGTCTCAACAAACCCCAAGGAGAATAAAGCCAACCAATAGGATATATCATTGCTGAAAATGTGTGATAAAGAAAACACTCATTCAGGTGGATTGAGCACAGAGGGACAACAAGGTAATCTTTACCGCGACAAACCAGAAACTGTTAAATCAAGAACTCACAAAGGTAGCATTTTCAAAGTATTGATAGAGAAATATTCTACTATACTCATTAAAAAATGACCTTTATTAGTGTTTGAATACTTTGTTAGACAAAACTGGGAAAAGTCCATGCTCTATGCTGTTAGTGAGCATGCCGTGTGTACTTCATAGCTACTGTGACTGTCAGATTGACTGCTGAGGTCCATGCTGTGTGTACAGCTGGAGGCACCCCCTGAGGGAGTACTGTGCCGTTGAAAGCTAAATATATTCTATAAAAAAGAGTATAGTAGGGCTGGAGAGATGGCTCAGAGGTTAAGGGCACTGACTGCTATTCCAGAGGTCCTGAGTTCAATTCCGAGCAACCACATGGCAGCTCACAACCATCTATAATGTGATCAGACACCCTCTCCTGGCCTGCAGAGCACTGTATACATAATAATAAATAAATCTTTTTAAAAAGAGTATACGAATATTTGAAGGTAAATTGTGTTAAAGTAAAAGGTGAGCACTGCAAATCTAGACCAAACATTTGAAAAGTAAGTCTGAGAGTTTATATAAGATGCAGTACTGAGAAGCACTCAGTCCAGAAGGCAGGAAATGAAAAACAAAAAGAACATGTGAAAGAAGTAGAAAACAAACAGCAAGATGGTAGACTTAGAACTGGACAGGTGATACCGAGGCAGGCGGATCTCTGAGTCTGAGGCCAACCTGACCTTCATGGAGAGTGTAGCAGGGCAGCCAGGGTTGCATGGTGAGACCTGCACCACAAACAAACAAACAAACAAACAAGTGGTAGATCTAAATCCAGTCTTGTCAGTGATTATATGAGCTGTAAGTATACACATGTTTGCATGCACACATATGCATATATGTGTAGACATAGCATACACACATGTGTATACATAGTACACACATGCATACATACATACACAGGGCGTGAAAGCAGAGGGGAGCTGGGCCTGCACTGCGGATTTCAGCTCAGTTCCCGGGGACGGGATGGTCAGCCAGTGCAGGGCAACCTTCTTCTGAGGATTTAGAATGAGAAGGGGGAGGGGAGCGGGTGAGATCTGGGAATATGATGCATACAGTTAGGTGTGTATGGAAGTTTCATAATGAAGCAGCTTACTCCGTTAATTAAAAAACAAAGCTTAAACGAGACCCAAGGAGCAGAAAGATGTGCAACAAACAGAACGTTCACTGTATTTATCTAAAACTTCACTGAGGAACAAATAATATTACAAGAGGTAGAAAGAAGTATTTTTAAATGTAAAAGAATCAGCTCGTGATGATATACTTAATATCACTGTGCACTTAGGATACCTGGGCTTTAAAATACATGGATCAAACCTGGAAATGGAAACAGACAACTCTTTGCCCAGTTCTGCATCAAACATGTACAGATGTTAGTGATTTGTCACTCACATTTAAACTAATGAGTCATGTTCATGTTACTTTCATGACATCTCAGCATTTGGCAACGATCAGTTCTGTTACTTTAGAATTTTCTGAATGAAGGAAATAGCAGTTAGGTGTGGTGGTCCACTCCAAATCCAGCACGTGGGGAGCTGGGACAGGGAGAATGGGGAATTGAAGGCCAACCTGGGTTACATAGCAAGACCCTGTGTCAAGCAAAAATGAGCACGGAGCTGGGCTGGTAGCACCACCTTTAGTCCTGCACTCGGTGGCCGTGGGGTGGGCTGGGAAGGCAAGCAATTCTTTGAGTTCAAGGCCAGCATGGTCTACAGAATGAGTTCCAGGACAGCCAAGGCTACACAGAGAAACCTTTTTAAGGTGATTATAAATACTAAATGTTCTTTCCCAGTATGTTCCATTGCTGCACTGATTGGTCGTTCTTGTTTGTTTGTTTTTTGTTATTGCTTTTCCAGATGGTATTTCTCTATGTAGCCCTGGCTGGCTTTGAACTCACAGCGATCCGTACTCTTCTGCCTCCCAAGTGCTGGGATTACAGGCTTACAGGCGTGTGCCATCGCACCTGGCCTTTGGCCGTTCTATCCAGTGAACTAAACTGAAACCTGAAGTCCATTGAAATCCGCAGTGCAGGTACAGACTGCATTCTGTAGAGTTCTTGTATGCAAATAGTTACAAGTTTGGTCAGTAGTAAAGCATGCCCAGCTGATGTCCAGACATTTAACTAGATAAATGTTTTATAAGGTTTCTAGGGCTGGAGAGGTGGCTCAGAGGTTAGAAGCACTGGCTGCTCTCCCAAAGGTCCTGAGTTCAATTCCCAGCAACCACATGGTGGTTCACAGCACCATCTGTAATGAGATCAGATGCCCTCTTCTGGCCTTCAGTTGTACATGCAGGCAAAACACTATACATAATAAATAAATCTTTAAAAAAAAAAAAAAAAAAGATTTTGGGGCTAGAGAGATGGCTCAGAGGTTAGAAGCACTGGCTGTTCTCCCAAAGGTCCTAAGTTCAATTTCCAGCAACCACATGGTGGCTCATAACCATCTATAATGAGATCTGGTGCCCTCTTCTGGTGGGCAGGTGTACATAATAAATACCGTGAATAATTTTTTTGAAAAAAAAAAAAAAAGATGTATAAAGAGATTAGTTGCGATCAATTATCAGATTATTTTTAGTAAATAAAGAAACTCAGAGAAGTATAAAGTTCATACTTCAAAATTGGTGATTATTTTTAAGAAAAATACCTTACTTGAGAAGTGGCTAAAGCTCATTTTATGAAAAAATGCAAATTAATTAATACACTTTACAAATTTATTACTGTGACTAGCAAAGAGATGTTTAGATTTTCTTTTAAACTAAATGTTAAATTTTGTAAGTAGGTTGTAGAGGAATTTCAGTCATTGTGACATTTTTGTACTTGTTTAGATTGCTTGAACTTTAAAATGATGAACAGGTGTCTTTTTTTCTAATCTATGAAACAATCAAAACATATTTAATATATAGTGCTGGCTAGTGTTATGTCAAATTGACACACAAAGTAGAGTTGTCTGAAGGCAGGGAATCTTAATTGAGAAAAATGCCTCCATAAGATCCAACTGTTAAAAAAAAAATCCAGCTGTAAGTCATTTTCTTTTTCTTTTTGGTTTTTTGAGACAGGGTTTCTCTATGTAGCCTTGGCTGTCCTGGACTCTCTCTGTAGACCAGGGTAGCCTCGAACTCACAAAGATTCACCTTTCTCTGCCTCTGGAGTGCTGGAATTAAAGGTATGCTCCACCACTTAATTAGTGATTGATGGGGGAGGGCCCAGCCCATTGTGGGTGGGGCCACCCCTGGGCTGGTGATCCTGGCTTCTATATGAAAGCTGACTGAGCAAGCCAGTAAGCAGCGCCTCTCCATGACTTCTGCATCAATTCCTGCCTCCAGGTTCCTGCCCTGTTTGAGTTCCTATCCGGATTTCCTCTAATGATATGAAAGTGTAAGCCAAATAAACCCTATGCTCCCCAATTTGCTTTTTGGTCATGGTGTTTTGTTACAGCAATAAAAACCCTAGACATACAGGAAACAAGTGTTGAAAAGTGGGGAAAGTAAGGGTTATAGTTACAGTATGTTAGGCTCAGTCATAATCTATGTAGATATGCTGAACATTACTAGAAAGTGTTCAGGCAGTAATTCTAGTTATTGTCCCCAGCATGGGAACTAGGAACTCTTAAAGACTCTATCTGGCCCTTATATCATGATGGGAGGGAGAGAGGGCGTGGAAGCACTCGCGTTCATGTGCCTCCTTGGACCCACTCTGCAGTTTCTGTCTGCAGGAGCTCCAGAAGTGCCATCAGCCCCTACCACAGCAAGCACAGCTGTACAAAGAGTTAAATAAAAAACCCAGCGTGGTGCTGCCTAGGGGAAGCTTGGCCAGTACCAAGTGTCTTCCTTTACTCCCTTATCAACATGTGGTTTTTCTCTCACAACTTTGCTGTTTGGTTTTCTGTTTATCTCTCCTGAGAGCTGTTGATACTGAGGGGTTGTCAGTTCACAGGTGACCTCCAGAATGAGGTGGGTTTCTTTTCTAGAAGCAAGCTTGTCCTTACCTCTTCTGCAACAATGAAATACTTAGGCTGGAATGGAAAGGAAGTTCTTAGTGGCAGAGGCTTTAGCCACAGATCATCTTTTCTTCTGCATTTGTCTCCTATCAGCTCAAGAGATCTTTTCTGAAACATGATTTCACACTTTATTCACTAAGCGTTTGCCAAACAATTCTTAGCAATGATGGGGGCCAAGTGGCTTTTGTGAGTAGGACTCTTGGTTGCTTTTCTCCCTTGGCACACTGCATAGCACCTTCCAGTTCTGTGGGAGCTGGTCCTCAGGGAGGAGGCTTCCGGGTCACCTCCGGCTCCACTCCCTCAGTCTTAAATGTGTGGGGTCTTCAGCAATAGGCATTTAGCTTCCAGTAAGTCTATGGGAGAAAGACCTGTCCTTCAGCCGAAGAGCTCCATGGGGGTAATTTTTACATATCCCCGGCATCTTGTGGCGTGCATTAGAAAAGGAAGCCAGCAGATACTGTCTCCCTTGTGTTAAAGCTGTTAATAAGTTGTTGACTTGACTTGTGACTAATTCCTCAAAGAATTAGTCATTAGGTAGCCTGGATCCATATGTGGTTAAGACCCAGTGGTGTTTGTCTTTATTCCTACTGCCTCTGTCTGTTGTATTGTTGCTGGCTTCACATTCCTCGTGAATATTTTCACTATAAAGAACAAGTCAACATGCCACAGAGAAAGAACCGGAATCTTCGTGTAGTAGGTCATAGGTGAAGCTTGAAATCATCCCATTGGTGAAGCAGATAAAAGCGCAAGGACCTGTCCTGCAGACGGCTCTGTACTGCATTCAACTCTTCTTTAATCTGCCATATCCGGCTTAGCCTTAAACGAGTCTGCATCCTTATGTAGGAGCTCAAAAAGAAACCCAAAGCGACTCAGTGTCCTTTCCTGCTTTCCTAAACTCTAAGTGCTCTGAACCCTTTGGCAAGAAGAAGCAGCTCCCCAGAAAAGTAAAAAACAAAACAAAAAAAGAAGAAGGAGGAGGAGAAGCAGAAGCAGCAGCAGCAGCAGCAGCAGCAGCAGCCCTACTTCCGAATTTCCTATTTTGCAGAGACCCCGCACATCCAGGGTACTGCTCTGGTGGCTGACATTTTGTTAACACATGTACTTCGTCTATGCTTAAAGAGGTAAGAGGAGGATTGCTTTGTTTGCGGCCTGGGAACTGGAGGCTCAAAAGCACCTGGATCTTCTTAGCATCATCAAGAACTATCTTCCCTTTTGCTACTTGAGACGACATGGCAGAGTAAATCATTCTAGAGTTGCTATCTATGGATCTAGAATTGATGTTTGCTGTGTGTGTGTGTGTGTGTGTGTGTGCCCCCTCTGCATTATGATCAAAGAAAGAAATTAAACTTGGATTGTTTAATATGCACTTCCTTGTATTTGAAATACACTCCAGCTGTGATTAAATGGTGGACTTAAAATTCAGCATTGTAAGCCACACTCTGCTATCTTTGGAGATCTTCCATGTTGTAGATGTTATTGGGTGCCGCGTTCTCAGTGTAAACTGCAGATCAAGACGTTCCCTTTACTAATGAAATCCTTTGATAGCATATTTAGATCTTTGCATGGTCTTACCTTCTCCAAATTGTGACCCTTTTTTAATGTGATCTTGTCTTAATGACTTAAAGAGAAATTGTTGGCGTTTTTACTGAAACATCCTATCAATAGTTGGTGAATAATTTCTGAATTCTACAAATCCTTACCAGTAATGCGTATTCTAAAATTGCCTGGGCCTCAGGATAACACTGCTGAAAATTATAGCAGGCCCATCGAAACTCATGAGCATAGTTCAGACCTCCAGCATGATGTGATGCGTTATCCTCCAGGGTGTCCCACCCCATCACTCCATCATCCCTCCGGAAGTACCGTGGCTTATTTTTCAGAGTCGACAGACCTGGTGAGGAAGGGCCTTTGGACTTCTTTCTGTACTTAAAATTTCTCAGTAGAGGAGAGTGGAGAGATGTGCCGTGGGTAAGAGCACAGGACCCAGCACGCCAGGCGGCTTCCACCGCATGTAACTCCAGTTTCAGGGCAACTAACATTCTGGTTTCCACGGGCAACTGCACACCTGTGGTACACATACATATACTTAGGAACGCACACACATTATAAATAATTACTTTAAACAATCTAATGTTAGACAAGTGTGGTGGCACACTCTAGCACTCAGCACTCTAGGAGGCAGAAGCAGGTGGAGCTCTGTGAGTTTGAGGCCAGCCTGGTCTACAGAGTGAGTCCAAGACAGAGTTTGTCCTGGAAAAAAAAAAAAATCTAATGTTATGTTTGCATTCCATTCCATACAGTGGGCGGGGTTTTTCAGCTGAAGTATCCATTTGCTTTGACATTCTTGTACGTCATTAAGAAAAGGGAATTTTAACTGAAGCAGTAAAACAAAATCATTTAGAATGAATGTTCAAAGATCTTGACATGAGGAAGTCATAGGAAAGCTACATCTTAGTGTAGATGTAAAAACTATTGATTTGAGGCTCTGCACTCAATTGGAAATATTTAAATTTTTTACTTATGCTTTTCCCACTTGACTCATAGGCTATTTAAAAGTATGCTTACTCTCTGAACTTGGGTTTCCCCATTTTGTGTTTGAGATCCTTCCTAATTCTGTTACAGTTGCATAGCACTGCCCTCCCTGCCCCACTTTAAACCAGGGTGGACGCTTTGGCTACCTGTCTGCCTGTGCATCGTGTTTATGCCTTGTGTCCTCAGGGCCACAGCATGGTTTAGGTCCCCTGCAGCTGGGTTGACAGTGCTTGTAAGCTGTCATGTGGTGCGGGGAACAGAATCTTAGTCCTCTAGAGGAGCAGCTAGTGCTCTTAACTGTTGGGCCATCTCTTCAGCCTAGATGCCCTTTTTATGACTGCAGTGTTTTCCAGTGTATTAAGATGTAATCTGTGGCTCAGCATATAGAGAGTATTACATGTGTACTTGAGAAGAATGTATATTTTGCACACATTGTATGGAGTGTTCTGTAAACTGTGTGTGAATGGCCCGCAGTCCCGCCAAAGTGCGCTGTGTCTTCTCTGCCGCGGGTCCAGGTAGATGTTCCATCAGCGAGTCAGAGTGAAATGCTGAACTCTACCGTCTTCCTTTCTGAGTTGCCTACGATTTTCTTTAGGAGAGTTTTTAACTTCATTTGAGATATCTATTATTAGGTGTATCTACATTCATAATTGTCCTATCTGTGATACACTGGCGCTTTTGTGGGTAGGTAATGGTCTGCATTGTTTCTACTAATTTTTTCGCGGATCTGGTCATGTTTCTTAAAGTCTGTTGCACTTAGCATTACTGTAGCTGTGCAGTTACTGTGGTGACTCTGCACAGTGTATCATTTTCTACATTTTACGTTCAAGTAAAGTGTGTCCTTATAGACAGCAGCACGTTGGTGGGATATTGATTGTAAATCCCTGCCTTCCAGGTGAGTTATAGGTCATTTATAAATCATCTTGTTGTTGTTATTTTATCAGTACGGCCTAATAATGTTTATCATGAGGCCTGTAATTATTATTATGTCAGCATAACCCGCGAGCAATCAATCAAGACACAGACACTTGTTATATTTTAAAATAGCCTTAGTTAACCTTGGGCAGGGCAGATATCAGTTCCCTAAACTACTTCCTATGCCATCTGCTCCTAATAATTTCTATCCCGATCCCTCCCATCCATAATCCCATATACTTGCTAATGTTCTTCATCTGGGCCGAATCTCCATCCATGTGCTGCTTCTCCGCTCTTTCTTCCAGACTCTTTCTTCTCCCCAAGATTCTTTCTGTCTCCCCAAGCCTGGGGACCTTTAGCCACGCCTATCTCATTTGCCCTGCCCAGGTGTAAAGGCTTTTTATTAATTAGCATCAAAATACATCAGACCATCCCTCAACATCATCTAATCACCAGTGGGCTGTGGTATGTGTTTCACTGTTCTGTTTTATGTTCTTTATTATTCTCTTCTCTTTATTTTTCTCTTGGATAAAGATATTTTAGTGTATATTTTACTTTTATTGTGTTAGGAGGGTTTTATCTTGTTTCTGTTTCTCATAGGTCTCTTCTTGTTTGTTTGTGTTTTGCTTCCTTGAGACAGTTTCATTAGGGTAGCCCAGGCTTTGAACTCCTGATTCTTCCGCCTTAGCCTCTCCAACACTATGAACAGGCCCGAATGGTTTCTTAATTATATGATTTGAATTTTTTATTTTTTATTTTTTAGTCATTGTTCCTAGGGTTTACAACATACCCTAATAATCTGTTTTCAGAAATAACACATTTTAATTCTGGCAGAATAATGAAAAATGCTGTAGTATATTTCCATTTCTCCCTGTATTTTTTAAAAATACATATTACGTGCATATGTTATAAGACAACTAATGCCTTATACATTTTACTTTATGTATTCATGTATTTTATTAAGACTAAGAAGAAATGAGAAGAAATTCATAGAATTCATTTAATGTACATATTCACTAATTCCTAATGTCTGAGTCCTGTGGACTCAGATGCTACAGACATCACATCCATACAGCCTGGGGACTTCCTTTAGGTTTGGTGGGTTTTCTTTGATTTTGTTTTTCTTTCTTTTACGTTTGGCTGTTGTTCTCTTCCTCCTCTTGCTCCTCCTCCTCCTTTTTTCTTTCTTTCTTTCTCTTTCTCTTTCCTCTCTTTTCTTTCTTTCTTAATTTCTCTCTTTCTCTTTTCTTTCTTTCTTAATTTCTCTCTTTCTCTTTTTCTTTCTTTCTTTTCTTTTCTCTTTTCTTTCTCTCTCTCTTCTCTCTTTTCTTTCTTTCTTCTTTCTCTTTCTTTCTTTCTTTTTCTTTCTTTCTTTCTTTCTTTCTTTCTTTCTTTCTTTCTTTCTTTCTTTCTTTCTTTCTTTCTTTCTTCTTTCAACAAGGTTCTGTATAGGCCCTGGCCAACTTGAGCTTACTCTGTAGATATGTAGCTCTGTAGGCTGGCTTTGAGCGATTAAAAGTGTGCACTACTGCTGCCTGAAAGTTGGTTTTATTTAAAGCTTTCACATAATATTGCTAAATATATTAACTTAAAGGCATTTCTAGGTACTTTCTGGTGGTTGGTTCTCACGCATCACCTGTTTGTATTTCTTTCATGGGTCATCACTTCCGGTTGACTATTGGACATTCTAGATGATACATTGTAGCAACTCTAGGTTCTGGCCTTCCCTTCTTTGTTGGCGATTTAGTTGTTATTTGCTTGTTTTATGGCTTGCCTGGACTGTATGGTAAGCAGCTGCAACATCTGTGCTCTGCGGGGTTTTTTTCCTGATTTTATCTGTAGGTCTCAATTTCCAGCAGTTGCCCATGTGTCTGTAGAGCCTAGTGATCAGCCAAAGATCCCTCATAAGCTCTGCTGAAACGCTGGGAACGAGCGAGGCTCCTCCCAGTGACCCTGTCTGCAAGAACGGAGGCACACTGAAGAGTCAGGTTGCTCTCCCTGCTGTCTAGTCTGCACTGCTGCGAGCTGGGAGGGTGTGGGTTTTCTCTGGGCTCAGCTGCAATGCACGCAGCCTCTGTACGGAGTGTGTCCCTTCTGCTGCCTGGAACTCCCGCTTAAATCCTTGCCTCCTGCTTCCTCTGCTGCTCAAGTTAGATCCACTTATTTCGCCCATGGAGCCGCAGGCCACGTCTCTGGTCTTGGAGCTCATTGTTAGCTAGCATGTGAGTCTTCTCTGGCAGCAGGGACAAAGCTGGTGGCTGTCACAGCCTTCCCTGCCCTTCTGGGCTGTGGCAGAGCAAGGTGATGAAAGTAGAAGCAGTCCTGACAAAGCCTATTCTGTTCTCATAAAGAATTCAGTAGGTTTCCATGGAGTGTCCGCCTTTGGCTGGATGGCAGAGAACCACAATTCCTCATTTCCTGTTTGTTAGCCAGCGCTTCCATTACGTTAGTTCACAATCTCTGTATAGATTTCAAGTGTTAGTGATTTGGATTGTATTATATAAGTGATTTTAATTTTTAGAATTATACTATTTGTTTATTTAGTGTGTGTGGGCATATGTGTTTCAGAGGACAAACAGTGGGGGCCCTTCCAGCAGGTGGATCCCAGGGATTGAACTCTGTTCGTAGTATTGGCAGCAGGAGCCTTAGCCACTAAGCCATCTCACTGACCCACATATGTGATTTAATATTTCGTGTGTATTATTTATAACTGAAGCCCTACTTGATTAGTTGTTGGTTTTTTGTTTGTTTATTTTGAAGGAAGGCTAATTTCCATTGTATAAAATGATAGAGGACTTGTTACTTAAATGAAATAGTATTTTAGTGGGAAGATACTTGTAGATCCAGAAGAAAATATCAACCCTAAATTTTCCCTCAAAATACAATTAGAAAGTGAAGCAGATCATAGAGCAGTTTTTGTTTCAAAACTCTTCTGTCTGCCGTCTGTGGAGGCGCATGGCTGTTACAGTGAAAGGGTCCTGCGTTAGATTAACCCTGTGCTGTGTGAAATGTACACAGGAGCGCACATGAAATATAGTGTGCCAATGTAACTTACGGCCTTGGGAATGTATTGGCATTTATATCATATATATGTAGCATAATAGTATTATATATTATAATGTATATTATAGTTTAAATATTTAGAATTGTTCAAGGGACTTCAAAAGAATTTCAGTTTGTTAGCAAGAAGCTGAAAAATTATTTATCAAATTGGCATGTTTACTTTTTTTAAAAAATGAGAGCATTCTTTAAAATGTGAGGCACAGTTTGTTAGTTCTAATTCCCAGTTTTCAAATAGGATTTGGGTATTTATTGTATATCATGAATATTGTAATGTATGCAAATTATAGTATTAAATGCCAAATAGTTTGGCATTGCAGTTTTCCAACTAAAAATAAATTGTCATCTATAGAAATCAGACATTCATGTATCTCTAACAACTGCATTAAATTTTCGTGCACCTATAAAGTGCTCCTCTTGCTAAAGGAAATATTGCCCAGTGTGTAAATAGATGGAGCAAGTTATGTCCCAATCGGTGATGTTGGAGGTACTCACATGGAGGACATGGAGTAAGAGAGCTTCTCAGCTTGTAGCATTCCTTTGTGAGAACACAAACCACTCTCTTCTTTGACTGTGTTGAAGAAACAGATTTCTTGAATGTGAGAATTTGAAACCACTTGGTGATTTTTTTTCTAGTGAGAAGTCAACACCAAAATGAACAACTGTGTCCTGGTGACTCACTCACCAGTGGTGCAGGCTGCTTTCAGTGGAGCGCTTCTGAGTCAGGGCCGCAGAGGGCGCTGCTGGGAGGCAGGCTTGCCTCTCAGCCAGTTCACGCTTGGGTGGCCACTGAGTGGCAAACATTAACTTTCCAGGGGCTCTGCGTGTTTGCTAGGCTCCTGTCACCTGCCTCATGCCCAAGTCACGTGGCATGCTGGACCTGCGCCTGACAGTCTCCTGCTCTGCTACAGCAAGCCTTCAGCATTCCTGAGGTCTTTGAGACATAGAAAGTTTTAGAATGGCCTTATAACTTTATTTTTGCCCATCATATACACAACACAGAGAGCAAAACAAAGCACTGGGTTATTATTTTTTGTTCCTAGAGCATTGCTAGGTTAAACAAGAACTACATCACTTGTTCCCGATGTTTGAAATATGCTTAACCAAAATCTGTATGTAAGCAAAATGACAGGTATTTTGAGAGCGCAGGAAAGAAATACTAAGGGTTCTTGTGTGTTTGTGTGTGTGTGTGGGGGGGGGGGGCGGGTTGGAGGGAGGGCTATTTCTAATCTGACAAGCCTTAGTGTAAAGAAAGATACCTCTCTCTCATTAGTGACATGGGCTTATGTTCTTCATTTCCTGTTTCTTTGGGCATAAAATCAAAACCAAAGCTTTATCTTGATACTGACTACATGTGCTTTTATTTCTTAATTTGGTTATCCTAATATCTGATGCCTTAGATCTGAAGTTATTTATTTGAGAGAATACTAGAGCTAATGACTTGACTGACTTCAAGTAATACCGAGTGTTAGCATCCTGCTTCACTCTGCCTCCCTGTGACATCATTGCCTACCTGCCATGGGGGCGTGGCCCTGCCTAGTATATAAAAGGACAAACCTACCTCATCCCCTCCTTCTCTTACCCCTACTCTCCCCCTTACTCCTTTCTCTCTCTCTCTCTCTCTGGGGTACCCCTCCCCCTTTCCTTCTCTCCCCATGCTCACTTAATAAACCTCATATATTCTAATATCTGCTCTCTGGTACCTTATCATCTTATTTTCTTTTATTAATCATAAAACTCAGCATGTATCATTACTTTGGGGGGGGGGGGGGGAAAAAAAAACATTGCCCACTGATTCCCACCAAGGCTGACTTTAACCTGTGAGGACAATGTCTATATTTGAGATAGTTTGGGCTAGTACAGCTGGAAGGAGCCTATTCCTGGCAGCTAGTGCAGAGAGGTCAGGATGCTATTGAACAGCCTACACTGCACAGTCCTTCACCACAAAGGTCCAGCACAATATCCACACTGGGAGCCTTTGGCCTTGTCAAATCAACTAACTCCATTTAAAAGATTACGGAATTTGTAAGACTCGTGGTTCTGTCTTTGTCATTCCTGTCAACATCTCATTTTTTTCTTCTTTTTCCCATTTTATATCTACAGTGGCTCCATCCATAAGATATGGCACAAGTACAATCTCTTAGTATTAGGAGTAAGTAGAAAAAAAATGGCACTATCAGAAAATTATATAAGCAAATAAATCAAATTTAAAATACTAGACACAGGTAGGTGTAAGCTTGAAATAATACCAGCAATAGCAGTTAGCTCATGACTTTCGTGCCATCCTTGGATGTTAGGTTCTGCTGCAGTAGCTGTAGTATTTAACTATACTTATTTTTGTGTTCTGAACATAAGTGTATGAGAGAAAACTAGTGTGGTGATACACACCTATCATCTTGCTACTGAGGGTGTAGGGGCAGGAGGATTGTGAATTTGAGGCCATCTTGGGCAATTTAGCAAGACACCGGAGAGACTGGTGAGGTGGAGAGGGAGGAAGGAGAGGAGGAGGGTGTGTGTGTGTGTTAGTCATCTGAAGCGAAACAGTAACTATGACGAGAAGATAACTGTTGCTACTCAATAATTTTCAAAGTACGTATTGATGGAGAAAGCAGAAGGAGTTAATGACAAGACAGAGTTACAGTATATAAATGCAGGGTTATTGGAAGCAGCCATATAGTTGGAGGACTTGAGAGGGGAGGGGAAAAGAGGGGACAGAGAGGCATGCACAGAGAGAAGAGGAGGAAAGAGAGAGGAAACGCTGAGTACAGAGAGAAGAGGAGGAAAGAGGAAACGCTGAAAGAAGGAAAGTGGGGGGGGGCACCGAACATCGTTCAAAATGTCTGAATTATGTAGTGAAGGGGGAGAGCTGACAAGTTCAGGGTAGGGGTGGGGTGTGCCAGCCGTGCCCTGCAGCAGGCAGGGACCAAGGGATGTCTGAAACCAAATAGGTATAAAATGTGGGGAAATGCACTCAATTCAGGACGGGAGGCCTGTCTGTGATTCCCTTTTCTGCTTTTTAAAAATTGTTATAGACTAATTTTTACTTCATATTTGTGTGTTTGTGTGTGTGTGTGTGCGCGCGCGCCACATGTGTGTAGTGTCTGTGGAGGCAGAGGGGGGTGTTATCCCCTGGGACTGGAGTAAAAGGCAGTTGTGAGCTGCCATGTGAGTGCTGGGAGCTGAACTGGGGTCCTCCCGCAGGAGCCTGTGTGCTCTTACTTTTTGGTTCTTTCCAGCCTTTTTCTGCTTTTAAAACAGTGACATGTTTGTCACTATTTGTTTAAAACACAGCTACATGTGTGCTATTATTTCTTTTAAGTCTGGATAAAAACTTTGTTCTTGTAGATAAAGTTTGTAGATTGATCCTGTTTCATTTTGACAAGTCAAAGCAATAGGCCTTTTCTCAGATGGTTTTTATATTCAAATGAGGTAGGCCATGCAGATGGCTGTGGGAGTTAGGAACCGCTTGTGAACTCCACTGTCCTCATGGGCAGAACTACAGGAAAATACCTTCCTAGTAAACGGGGCTGCAAAGCTGGGCATTGCTTTCACATGCTAATGCATAGATTTAAATTTGTATCTTTTTAAATCTGTTGCTTAGTACTAAAATAAATCTGGGTCCCAGCAGCTCTAATAGTTAATAGCTTTATAAATGGGTCCCCAGGCACCTGTTCCTCACTGCTAATGAGGCCCTATTGTGTGTGCGGGAATAGAGGAGTTCCTGTTGACTCTCTGTCCTGGCACATCCCCGGCTCCTCTGTGCGTATTTAAATGACATTAAGAAATGCTGTTTCCTCTTGTTTTCTGTCATCTCTAGAATTCTGCCAGACACACTTATTCTCTGTAATAGGCTGTTTGTTCCTGAATGCATTAGGGTTGGTATTTCCCCCCACCTTGCTTCTGAGTTTAAAATTTTTTTTTAAAGCATCAAGCCTCAGCCGTGCTATGTTGTGAGGGCTCAGTATAAGACGAAGATAGAATATCACCAGCTACACAAAAGGCCACGTGAAGCTTCTCCAGGAGCAATGGCTTGTGGGAATTCCAGCAGCTGTGGAAATATATGAAAACAAACCAAAAATGGAGAAGCCATTTCCACTGCTGTAATATGGGCATGGTTTGGTTTGGTTTGGTTTTGCAGAGCTGAGGACTGAACCCAGGGCCTTGTGCTTGCTAGCAAACGCTCTACCACTGAGCTAAATCCCCACACCTGTTTGTATTTTCCATCACTGACAATTCAGAGAATTTGTAATTACTCTATTTCTATTTACTTTTTTTTTTCAACCAACCAAGCAAGGCACTAGTGTAAATGGAGAAAAACATGTGGTAAAGACGGTTACAGCCCATTGGACAGCAGCCCTTTTTCTATACAGCAGACCTACAGTTCGAGGTAACATTTGTGGTCTACTGCACTCACTTGTACTCTTTTGGAGGGCAGTGCACTAATATGCTTTCTAAACATGGTTTGAATGTATGTCACAAAAGAAATGTGCAAAATATCCTGTTGGCCAAGAAATACACCCCTCACCTTCAAGAAATACACCCCTCACCTTCAAGGGAATGAGTTCGTTAGTGCCCATGGCCTGAGACGACAACTTTAGGTTGCCTCAAGAACCATTTGCAAAGTAAGAATGGTTTCATAAAGGTTTTATACTTACAGAACAAAAGAAAATAATTTATCAAGGTGCTTTTCAGATCCATCAGTGGAAATATTATGCAGACCGGTTACAGCAAAGCAGGCAGTCTCTCCTAAGATGGAGGAAACAGCAACCACCTGATGCAGAAGCAAAGCAGCTAAATGTACAGAGAAAGTGGTCCAGGCCCCATTGCGCCTCTGTGCAGGCCTGGTTCTCAGCTGAGGGGTGAGCTGCTCCCGGCTCCTGCTGATGTTCGCTGATAACAGTCTTGGCTTTTGGACTGTGGGAACTTGTGATGTGTTAACTGATACAAAGGCTGGCAGAGAATGGCTGCTGAACAGAGCAGAAGGTAGCCCAAGATCACTTGGCTCTGCACCCCTGCTGTGAGACAACACCTGGAACCCAGAACAGAACATCCTAGATGAGGTGGCAGACCAAACTGGGGATACCACCGGAGTCCAGTTGGCAAGCCCGTGAGTTTCATCAGGGTCACTTACAGGAATGATGAGGGGTTTGCTTATGGAAACAGAAATGACTCAAAGCCATCTGCATCACCAAGGCCCATGGCAGCCTTGAGCAAACTGAACTGTGCTTGCAGGTGGCTCAGCAGCCTGGAGAGTGCCCTTCCCTAGTAGCTTAGGTGGTTTGAGCACCTTCCAGACAGTTCCATTGATCTCTGCTTCTCCCAGGCAGTTTGGCTCATCTGTCTCTTCCAGGTGGCTTGGCTGATCTGAGAATCTCCACCATCCTTACTCGTTACATATGCTTGGGGAAGGAAGCAGGGGCCCAGTCTGCCTGCTCAGTTTTAGGGACTGCTGAGACCTTTGAGTTGTTTACTTCCTGACTCCAGGAACTCTGCAGGATTCAGAACCGTGGTTCTCAACCAGGGCCTTGCATATCAGGTGTCTGCATTATCACACATAACAGCAGAACAGCAACAGTTAAGAAGTAGCAAGAAAAATAACTTTCTATTTGGGGGTCACCACAGCGTAAGGAACTGCGTTAAAGGCTCACAGTATTAGGAAGCTTGAGAACCTTGCTTTAGACCATCCTGTGTCTTTTTTTTTTTTTTTTTAATATTTATTTATTTATTATTATGTATACAGTGTTCTGCCCTGCATGTACACCTGCAGACCAGAAGAGGGCATCAGATCACATTATAAATGGTTGTGAGCCACCGTGTGGTTGCTGGGAATTGAACTCAGGACCTCTGGAAGAACAGTCAGTGCTCCTAACCTCTGAGCCATCTCTCCAGCCCCCTACCATCCTGTATCTTAAGCTTCTTTGTAAATCAGGAGCTTTACCTCAGAGGCCTTTGCTGAGCAGCATTTCAAGGCTGCAGAGGCCCAGGTTCTGATCTCAGGCAGCCTGTGGGGTCTTTATCCCAAACGCAGCTTGGAGGGTGGGGGCGGGGCGTGAGGGACGGGGTGCTTCCCATTTCAAACACCTACTTTCATTACTGCCAGTGACTTTTAAAAGTCACCCTTGAAAGAAAAGTTAACATGCTCTAAGACTACAAGAGTCCCACTGCAGAGTGTTTCTGTGTGTTATTCAGCATGGTGTCTGATATTCTGACAGGTAGACAGTGCTGTTTGGAATAATTCATGGGGAAGGGTCTTCACACCCAAGTCTTGTTGTATTTTATTGAGCTCCCTTTACTAAAGAAATTTCTGTACCTGAAGAAGTCAGCACTCCTTTCCCTGGGCTGAGTGCCCTCGTAGTGAGAGGAGACACACCACTGAGGTGTGTGTCCTGTCGGGATGAAGTACTGACACAGACTTCTCAGTGGGGTAAAGGGAGGTGAACCACAGTCTCTGGTGGTTTTAAATGGTGGCTGCATATTAGGCTCATATTTACTGAATCTAATTCTGCCCCCCCCCTCACCCCCCGCCAAGGGCTGACTCTTTACTGTTTTAAAGGAAAGATTTTGTTTTTCCATTGAATCATCGTATGCCATCTGACACTCCCCGGTGTCGCTCCTTTGATAACTATGCATGCCCGCTTTCCTATGCCCATCGTGACTTGTCTGTACAGTGAAGTATCTCACTTCTAATAAACTAATTATAGTGTAAGAAAAGGAGGATGTATAAATGATAAAAATGGGAATACTTAGGAGCAAACATATGAATAGAATAATTTATAGGGTGAGAACTTAGAACAAATACCATTTACCAAATACTCTTTGCAGAATGTGATACAAAAGACCATTTTATATAATTAAAACTAGTAGTATTGCTCTAGCTATTCTTAAGTATTTTTCAACCTAGCATGGGAAATGCACCACAATATCCCTAAGATGAACTTACTAAGGTTCTGGGACCCTGTGGAGCCCCAGCCCCTGGTAGAGCCCTTAGGACTGACTTCTTTAAGTTCAGGATAATGTATTCATACCAAGTTGCTATGCACCCTGGAACGGCTGCGCCAGCTTTATTGGCAGACGGACCACATTCATAATTTCTTGGCTGCTTTTAGTTTGCTAGCAAGTTACCACAGTGGAACCCAGAGCACCTGTATTTCTGGAAGCCATTACTATGTACATGGAATGGAAATGGATTTTTAAAACAATATTGCTTTTCTCCTTTGGGCGGGGGTTAAAGAAACTCTGCATTTCTTAATTTCTTATTTGTTCTTTAAGAAAACCTGGCAGACGACCACCATTACAGACATGGTTTCTACTCTTATTTTAATCCATTATTGCTTGTCATCAGATTCCTATTTGTGGTTATCTGCCCTGGATGGCAAGTGCTGGGAAAACATTTGTACAACATCTTGCCAAGGAAGACTGTTGCCTGCGAGGAGTATAGTGAATTCACTGTTCAAGATCTTCATGTGTTTATTAAAAGGGAAAAACCCCAGATACTACTTAATTATATTCATTTGAATTGCTACATCTTGTGGTTAGTATGTTGAATTCGTTAAATAGTTTAAGTGTATTCAATACAGAATTACAGCAGTTTTATTGATATACTGGCAAAGAAACAAACATGACCACTCTTTACCATCTGTTTATAACGCTATATAAAGAAGACCATGTTGGTTACCATGGAAACTGCATTTCCCAAACCACTGAATGTTTGCTTAAAATCTCCAATCTTTCAAAGTCATAAGCTTTTTACTAAAAGAAAAGATGAAAAAAAGAAAGAAAAAGAAAAAATATAAAAATGTCCAGTGTTGTTGTTGTTTTTCTCCCGAAAGTTTTTTTTTTTTTTTTTTTTCTGTAAGATTTATGCCAAGAATTATTTTACCTCAGAATCTCATCGATTAGGTTAAGGGCTCTCAATTGAGAATTTGGGGTATTTTCAAGAACTGTGAAGAAAATGTAAATGCTATCCTAGTTAGAGGTTGTGTGTGTGTGTGTGTGCGCGTGTGCGCACACGCATTTTGTTTTACAAGCAATAAATGGCTTTTTTTTTCCTTTGGAAAAACCAATAAAAAGGAGTCTGAAGAGGTAACATGGTGTCTGGGAGAGAAAGGTCCCTGGAACCACACTAGCTACCATGTTTAGCCACTGCTGTCTCCTTAGGTCCTGTGGCAGAGACTACAACAGAGAGTGCAAGGCTTTAAGCAGAATTGTTGAAAAGTTTAAAAGTGAGGCTATTAAAAGTACTTGTGGGGCTGGGGAAGACTGATCAGTTAGCAAAAGCTTGCCTTGCAAACACGAGATGACCTGAGTTCAATCCCCAAAACCCACATAAAAGTATTGAGTCTGGTGGCCCGTGGTTGTAATATGAGCCCTGGGTAGACTGAGACAAGAAGGGCCCTGGAGTATCCCGCAGGGCAGAGATCTAATTGGTCACCTTTGGACCAATGGGAGACTCTTTCTCAAAGGACTTGTATGTTGTTCCTGTGGGTAACACCCAACATTGTCCTCTGGCCTCCATATACGTGGACATGACATGCCAGTCCACCACAGGCTCCCAAACACTCTTACATACATTAACATATGCCTAAAATAAATACATTTAAAAATACACTGTTGTAGTTACTAAATAGAATTAGTTGATATTCTTTTTTTTTTTTTTTAGTATATATTTATTTTACTCAGAAAATTATAATGCAAGCATATAAGAAATGCAATGTCAACATTCATTGGATATGTGCCTAGTTGATATTCTTGAGACTCCACTCTTGTCTCCGGAGTAAAGAAGTACGTAGAAGCTTTACTGTCATTATTACTAATACAGAACTAATTTTTCCTAACCCAAAATGATTGTATGCACCCACAGGCTTTGTTTCCGCAAACCTAGTATCTATATAGGCATCAAAAATGTTTTGCCATAGTCTTTGAAACCCTTTATTTTTCATGTTCTTCTAAATTATCTCGGTGGTTTTATAGTGTGGCACGTAAAATACATTTGTATTTGTTGCGACTTTTACTACATCCTTGATCATTCAAACAATAACAGTAAACATTATGGCCACTTTATGAGTCTGAGAGAATATTGAGTATTTTATATGCTTAGTGTTCATTATTAGTCTTTGTGGTGATCCTGCAGGCTAGGTCCTGTTAGTATGTACACGCTTTTAAAAAATATGTTGATTTTTATTTTATGTGTATGAATGTTTTGCCAGAATGCATTTCTGTGTGCTGTGTTTGTGCCTGGTGCCTGTGGAAGCCAGACACAGGCACTGAATCCCCTGGAACAGGAGTTAGAGGTAATCGTGAGCTGCCACATGGGTGCTGAGACCTGAACCCCAGTCCTCTGCAAGAGCAGCCAGTGCTCTTGACCTCGGAGATATCTCTAGCCCCACATGCTCTCTTGAACCACATGCTCTCTTGAAATCAGAGTTTTCTACCTCATCCCTCTGTTGTGAGTGGCTAGAAGGTTCTGTTGTCACATGTTCTGAATGTCTCCTCAAGCTATGACAATCAAAATAGCAGTAGACATTCCCAGAGTCCCGTGTGGAGAAGAGGAGGCTTCTCCCTCTGAGAACCGCTACTACTCTATGTGAGATGCTGTTTTCTTTTTTGAGATTTTCCCTGTGGGTACAGTGTGTTAAACCACCTCTTGGTGTTCGCATCTGTTGCTCTTGCACTGTCTTGTCTAAAATGAGCTACGTTACAGTTTTGTTGAGTTTTGGGTAAATATAAGAAGCAAAGCGCAGGTTCTGTGATAGCCTTCTTGGGTCCTGGATTTTGAAAACTGTTTGGTAGTATAATGAAATAAATAGAAGTAGCCAACATAAGTTGTACTAAAATTACATAGCCCAAAGAGGAATTTTAAATAAAATTTTAGACTCTTCTGCTGAGCCAAATGTAGTGGCACTTGCCTTTAGTTCCAGCACTTGGAGGGCATAGACAGACAGATCTCTGTGAGTTCTACGCTCACCTGGCCTACTTTGGATGTTCCAGGGCATGTATGTTTCTAAATGTGTAAGTAATAAAAAAATTCTCTACTGAGTTCAGTGTATTAAAAATGCAAGTTCTGTTACTTACATGTATTCATGTATAAATTCCCAGCTAAGGGCATCCTATTTGTTTTTGTTTTATTTCTATTACCAACTTATATAAGAATTTAGTATAGTTTGTAGAAACTTTTTATAGCATAAAAATTAGAAGGTGATCAATTGTGGGCTGTCTTACAAAGCTAATGAAGGTTTTTGGTTGTGTTTTGTCTTGTTTTGTTTTCCAAGACAGGGTTTTTCTGTGTAGCCTTGGCTGTCCTGGACTCATAGACCAGACTGGCCTCGAGCTCACAGAGATCGCCTGTCTCCACCTCCCAGAGTGCTGGGATTACAGGCCTTGCCATACCTGGCTTGTTTTGTTTCTTTAAGGTAAACTTTTAATAGCAATTAAATTGTTGAGGTTGTTTCTCTTTACTTTTTCAAAACCATGACTTTTTGCTACTTGCTGTCTTAGGAAGGACAGCTTTAATACAGAGTCCATTCGTGGTGGTGTTTTCCAAATTGTGAAATTGTGAAATGAGAGTCAGAAGTTTCCTGAACTTGTCAAATTAAGTTTCTATGGTTCACGTCTTTCCTAAAATTCTCTTTAGAATGTAATAATATTTTCTGATTGTCTGACAGATCATTTCAGAAAACATGTGTCAATTCATGGCTCGGGCTGTTTGGTAGGAAATTACTAGGTCTCCCCATCATTAATAAAAGGCCATTTTGGAGGAATGCAGACAGAGAATAATAGCTCTGTTAGGTATATGAGATGATCAGACCCTTCAGACGAGTAATTGTGCGAAATGGCTATGCTGAGTTTTAACTACTGTAATTTTTATGTAGGCAGTTGCTTTCATGGTATTTATATATCTTAACAGTTTCAGTGGGAACCATAATATGCAGTGAGAAGTATACTTATTTTATATTTTATGGAGCAGTTTTCTGCTCTTGAATAATAAAGAATAGTTAGAACCATTTTCTAGGTATTGATTTAACTACGAAATATTTGAAGGCAACATCACTTTATCCAAATGGTCAAAGTGAAAGCTACTTCTATGAGACACACTGAAATTGATGTGGGGAGAATAAATAGGGCGTCATTTCTGTGACCTTCCTGTCAGAGACGCATAATCTAATGCAGTTGCAAAGAGTCATTGGCCAAACCCACAGTGAGAGAGCGTCTGAAGGTCAGCTGACCTGAGGTTGTCAACACGGCCAAGGTCCTCATGTCTGAGAATGTCCATGGAGCAGTTCCGATCTGTGAAAATCCAAGAGATATGACAGCTCAATGCCGTGCGCAAGCTGAGCTCGTCCTTTTCTCCAAATGGGTATTACTGGAATGGCTGATGGCGCTTAAGAGGCGCCTGCAGTTTAGGAACTAAGAACACATTGCTATTTGTCCGTTCCCATGGTGCCTTCTGCCTATTAGGATGGTCTAAGCCAGCAACTGATTGAGCTTCCCCCCCCCCCCCCCCCCCCCGCCCTTTTCTTTTTATTATGAGGGATTGTTTTTGAGACAGAATCTAACTATGTAGCTCTGGCTGTACTGGAACTCACTATATAGGCCAGGCTGGCCTCACACACTCACACACAGAGATCCTCCTGCCTCTGCTCCCAAGTGCTGGGATTAAAGGCAAGAGGTGCCACGCCCAGCCAGCAACTGACTCTAAATGTTTTAAGAAAAGCTTGTTCTGTAGTTGAGTTTCTTCCTGTTTGAGCTTTTGAAGGGGAAGCTTCGGAAGGACTTAGACCCCAGAGCTCCCTGTGTCAGGTTCTGCTATTTATTACTTTGGGCCTTACTTTCCCTGTCTGTAAAATTAGGAACACAGTGCTTCCTTTAGTGCTGGAGACATGGCTCAGCAGGTAAGAGCCGTGGCTGCTCTTCCAGACGGCCCAAGTTCGGTTCCTTGTGCCCACACGATGGCTCACAACTGTAATTCCAGTCCCAGGGGCTCCAGTGCCCTCGCCCAGGCTCTGGGCTCCTGTGTGCACTTGGTATACATATCCACACAGAGGCTTACATACATGCGCGTTAAAGTAAAATAGTGCCTTCCAACTTGTATGGGTTTGAGAGTTTTTTCTTTTGACGTGCTCTTGCAAGCAAGAAGGTAGATGCTCACAGTATAAGAAAAGTTTATATGTGTGTGTGTGTGTGTGTGTGTGTGTGTATGTGTGTGTGTGTGTGTGTGTGTGTGTGTATGTGTGTGTATGTGTGTGTATGTGTGTATGTGTGTGTGTATGTGTGTGTGTATGTGTGTGTGTGTATGTGTGTGTGTATGTGTGTGTGTGTATGTGTATGTGTGTGTATGTGTGTATGTGTGTGTGTATGTGTGTGTGTGTGTGTGTATGTGTGTGTGTATGTGTGTGTGTGTGTGTGTGTGTGTGTGTATTATTTATTAGTATGTATACAATGCTCTGCCTGCATGACAGAAAAGGGTGTTAGATCCCATTATAGATGGTGGTGAGTCACCATGTGGTTGCTGGGAATTGAACTCAGGACCTTTGGAAGAACAGACAGTGCTCTTAACCTCTGAGCCATCTCTCCAGCCCAAAAAAGTTATATGTTTTTTATGTTGGGAGTCAACACACAATGTTCCCAGTCTAAATTTCTAACTATGGTCCTAAGCCGATCTCCCCAAGGCTCCCACCTGTTTGACATATCTTAGCTGAAGGTCAGGTCCAGTTTTTAACACAAGCTTCTGACTCAAGCTTAGGTCGGGATCCTGGGGGGAGACTCTCCAGCCACAGCGCAGAACCAGGTGGCGTCTCCCCAGGTGTGCAGAGCTGAGCATGGCTCTTGGTCTCTGCTTACATACTGTCCAGTGGGTGTCGTGGGGTCCTGGGACTGTGTCTCGTTATCTTGAGTGAGTGATGTCACTGGTTATCAGGTGCAGCCTTGGGTGTGGTGGGATCCTGACTAAGCGATTTTTACATGTCTAAAAGGCATTTTTTACTATGCTCATTACAAGTGCTATGTGTAATGCCTGTTGAGTTCTCCTTCTAGGCTTAACATTTGCATCTTTATGGATAAAGTACCTTATATTTACTCACTGATGTGCTAGTGAGAGCAGTATTTGTAATCTTGGATTATTTATAGTTATTATAAAATGATCAATGTACTGATAGAAATATTTTCATGTGAAAATACAAAATAAACATGGTATTACAGGAAAATATGTTGTAATAAAGGTGGATAGCGGGTGTTTTTTAGTTGGATAGTTATAGAGCTTAAAAAAACCACTGAGTATGTGTGTTTAGTTTAGTTTGATGTACGAGTTAAAAACTAAGGCTCTTCAGCCTTTGTCTGCTAGTGATAGCCTGGCCCATTTGTTTTACTCTTAAGTTCCATTTCCCTGTAAGCAGTGGAGTCACAAGCTGCATCTACTGGTCCTAGGGGTCCAGGAAACGACAACAAATTACTTGTAATTAGGTAAGAGTTAAATAATAGGCAGGTTATAAAATTGTGGTCAAATTGTCAAGCTTTGAATTGTGACTCTCTTGTCTATTTTGACCTGGAGGGAAAAGATGCTGTCTCAGCCTTAGCTGCCGCCTGTAGAGTAGGGATAACTGTAGTCCTTACGCTGCGGCTTGCACGGGAAATAGGTAACCAACCAATGGGGGTGCTGTAAAGTAGGACTTGCTTCCAGTCTCTGCATCCTTGCTGTCCATCGGTCTGTCCTATACAAATCAGTGAAAAGGAGAGGCAGATAGGTATCCTCGCCTTACTTAGGAAGTTAGGAGAGACTCTGGGCCTTTTCATTGCTTTTTTCCCTCATTCCGAGTGAACCAAAGGCTATTGTCAGCTACCCAGTGACTAGGAGGGAAGACAGAAGGAGAAATGTCGGCCTAACAATTACCACAGTGTTTTCAGCATTTTCTAGTCTTTATTGCTGTGCTGTTATCCTTTACTCCTTGGTGCCCATTTAAATAGTCACTGAAGTTCATGTGCACCCATGTGTGCAAGGGCCCCCAGAGGCCAGGAGGTGGCATGGGCTCCTCAGGCGCTGGATGGACTGGTGCTTGTGAGCACCATTTGGGTTCTGGGTATAAACCCAGGTCCTTTGCAGAAGCAGTCAGCACTCTTAACTGCTGAGCCATCTCTTCAACCCCTTTGATGCCTTTTAAAAGTGGATTATTTTGAGCTGGTTTAATTGGCGAAGCACTTGCCCTCCAAATCTGGATTTTAATACCTATTAGGACAAAGTCTATGTGTTTTTGTTTCATACAGGGTAAAATAAGAGTCAGCAAAGCTTTACCTCATTAAGCTTCAAATGCAGGCTTCCTTCCTTTCTGTTTCTGGAAATAAAAATTTAAAATGTACATGAATTGTTTCTATGGAGAAACTGATATTTTCCCCAATATTAAACAGATAACCCAGAATTAAGAAAACATGCTTTCCCTCCCCCAAAGTTGTGAATCTGTGAACTATTTTGGAGGCACGCTGTCAGAGCCCACCCGAAGGGCACGGTGCCATAGACCACAAGCTGGGTCTCTGCAGGCCCTTGTTCCAGTGTCACACTCCTTGGCGAGGGCTAGACTCTGGCTTCCCTTTCAGTCTCTGAGATTTTGTTTTTATTTTTTGTTTATTTTTAAAATACCAAACTAAAAGGTCTGTTTTTTTTTTTTTAACCTGCACAGTATTCTTAGTCTTTAGGTTTATGTGTGAATGGGGGCTATTCAAGGCTTCCTGGGGCAGTGTTTAAAAAGCCTCCATTCCCCTGGTGCTGCTGCCCGGGAGCCTCACTGAGCATGCCCAGAAGGAGGAGACTACACCCTCCTGCCTCTCCAGCTCTCAGCACGTCAGACCTGGAACCCGAAGATGGTTCAAGGCAGTGGGCAGGAAAAATGAGCTATTACCATTTTCTTGCACATCTTTTATCCATAAAGTACTTTGCCCTAATTTTAATCTCTTTTCCCTGTTGACTCTATATTTGAATTCTGTGGCGTTTGTTATCTCCCTACGTTGGATGAAATGAACTACAGAGACAGATATCAAATTGGACCTCAGGTCTCTCACATGGTGGTCACATACTTTTAGGCAGGATACATTATTAATGTATTAAAGTTGAATGTCTTGTATACCAGGCTTTGTTCTGGACACTGAAGACACAGCTGTAGCAAAGTGCAGGACACGTTACAGACATGTAGCATGTCTGATGATACTAGCTGACGCAAAGAAAAAGAAACTGTCGCCATGAGTCGTAGTGTCCCTATCCACGGAGTAAGGGTGATGGCCAGATGCCGGCACATGCGGCACTGCCAAACGGAGCAGTCTGTCTATTGGAATCTGCTAAGTGAGATTTCCTCCCTGCCTCTCCTGCTAGGGCAACTGTTGCTGTGTTCTGAGGGGTGAATTGCCAGGGGTAACCTGTAGTTAACAGGGCCCATCCTGCTCATTAGCCAGCATATGAGTGAGACTCTAAGAAGTTGAATTGTGTTTTTCTATTGGCACATAGTTTGAAAGATGGTCCTGTGATAATCTTTTCCTTTACTGCCTCCATTGGTGGCTACAAGGTCCTCAGGTTAATTAGGTGGTGACATTCAAGATAATGAGGGCTGATGGCTTTAACTTTGGCAGTCAGTCATAGGGTCTTTCCCTCTGGTGGGACTCCATGTGAGAGAGGCACACACACGATCTGTGCCCCATCATTCTTGTCACTTCTAATTCCCCTATGTCTTGGTCTCTTGTACCCTAAAGTAGTGTTGACGTTGAAAAAAATTAATGAGATTTTCTCTAAAATTTTGCTCTTCTGAACCATAATATTGCAGCAATACTGTTCTGTCGTATTTTTCCAATACTTTTGAAAACACACTTTTCTTGCTAAAATCTGCTGCGTTTCTCATTGCCACACACCTCCTCCTAATTTGCCCTTGAGGTATTATCTGTTTCTCTGTAAATTATATCACCATTTCCCCCACTTGCCGATTTTCACTGGCTTTCCCCATCTGCCATTGCCTGTGTCACATTTGGCTTTCTCCTCTGCTTAATATGTTATGTAAATACTAACTCTAGGACCGCTGGCCTCTGTCTCTTCAGCTTGTTCCAGTACAGTTTGACACTTTTGCACGGTTGGACTTCATTAGCTAAGAATGCTGATATTCTTAGCACTCAATATGCATTGCTTCATTGTAGCAGTTGTTATTAAAACTACCTACACAGGAGACTGAGGAAAGCCATAGAAAATGAGCGATGGAGTCTCTTGGAATTGATACTTTGAGTGAAGAAAAGCAGGAAGTACTCTGGAAACATGTTTGGCTGGTTTCTTCTGTGCACAGACCGTGGACCGTGTAGTAGGAGGGATCATGCCCAGCAGCTCCTAGCCATGTCACTGTCTGTGTAGGGCAGTGGCGCTTGCACTCCGTCCAGCCTCTGTCTTCCTGGCCCTTTGCTTCAACACTAAGTTGGAGTCGTAAGACAGGAGCATAGGGGGCCGATACATAACAATCTATAACCAAAGATTGCTTTCTAATTACTTAAATTCATCCATCAGTAGTTAAAAGGTTGAGTTATTGTATCTTTGTTGCTGTTGTTTTCTGACTGCACGTCTAATTTTAAGGTAGTGTGCCACATCTACCTGCAAAGGTGACACTTTTGACATTGGTTTATAGTTAGCTACTTCAGTAACCTGCTGATGGTCAGTCCTCACTTGTACAAAGCCCCTGGCTGGGTTTCGTCTCCTGCTCCCTATTCTACTTTCTCTTTTCTCCCCCTCCCCCCTTCCCCTGGGTGTCTGTCTTCTGCCACATGCCCATCAAACCTAATTGCAGCCTCAGGAGAGCTTTGGTGAGACAGTCCTTGGCACTGTTGTCTCTTAGAGATTTAATTCAGGTTGGATGTGCATGTGGCCCTCAAGCCATGTCAGTGCCTGCTGTAACTTCCAGGTTCTAAAGACTGGTCACCTCAGGCCCTAAAATTGTCTCAAGTCGAGGACAATTTAGTCTTCGGGTAGAAGCGGCAGTAATAATACAGTTTGGGTCATTTTGTCAATGGAAATTAACCTCTGGCTCTCCTGCTAATTTCACCAAAAGTCCATGACATCCAGGCTGTTTTTAGTGACTCTCAAATTATAGTACTTTAAGACTTTTTATGAGTGTTAAATTTTTCTTTTGCAACTAATATTGTCATCAAATTGCTGTGTGTGTGTGTGTGTCTGTGTGTCTGTGTCACTTCTTTGATACCACTTAACTTTGCCTCTATGTCTAAATCCTAGTTAATTAAAGTACTTAATGCCGGTCTCAGGGAAGTGGTGGTGGCGCACACCTTTAGTCCTACCACTTGAGAGGCAGAGGCAGGTGGATCTTTGTGAATTTGAGACCAGCCTGGTCTGCAGAGTGAGTTCCAAGATAGCCAGGGCTATACAGAGAAACCCAGTCTTGGGGAAAAAAACAAAAAACAAAAAACAAAAAAACAAACAAAAAACATGTCTCTGAGGAATCATCAAACATGGACTATTTTATTCTATTTCTTCAAATGGGAAAGCTTACTGCCTTTGAAAAATTCTGTTGTCTTTAAAATACAGGGTTTGTTGCGGTTTTGTTTTGTTTTTCTCCAGACTTAAACAAACAAACAAACAAACAAAACCAAACAAAAACCCTAAGGCAACTAGGAAAATAAAACATTCATATGTCAGTTAATACTTGTTTCTGCTTGGTATCATAGCCTTTCTATCATTGGAAATATATATATATATATATATATATATATAAATAATATACAGAATGATGCAGGAACCCAGAAATTCCGACCACAGATCTGAAAGGCTAACCTTCAACGTCCTGCTTCTAGCTTTGGTCCCAGGACTTGTTTCTGTGCACTGCCTATTTTAAAATGAACTGACACAATGTTGGTATATGCCTGCAATCTCAGCCACTGAGGCAGAAAGTCCAAAGTTATCCTGGGGTGCACAGTGAGACTCTGTCTCCAAAAGCAAACGACCAGGGCTTAGTAGGTGATGATCTAAATTTATTTATTTTTCTTTATTATAATTTATTCACATTAGATGATCTGAATTTTTATCCCTAGGACTCAAATGGAGGGAAAAAAATCATCCCCACAAGCTATTCACACACACACACACACACACACACACACACACACACACATGTACACGCACATGTACACACACACACGCAGGCATACACATGTACACGTACATGTACACACAGACACACATCAAATAAATAAACAAATGTAAAGGCTCCTGAAGGTCCACATCTTTGGAACACAAACAATTCTCCTGCCTCTGCCTCCCAAGTGTGCTTATAGGGGTGTGCTACCTCAGCTGGCTTATTCTTATTTAATTAAATTTACATTTCCAGGTCTTTCTATCTAACATATTACATTCTGTGATTTGAAAACTGTAGATGTAGTTTATTAGTTACTCACAAATTCAATTTAGTGAGTTTCAATCAGCAAACAAGCCAACAAAGTTCCCCAAAGATAGGAAAAGGTCAGAGCATCCCCAGGTCTCTAGTCAGCCTTGGGGCTCCAGGAGTGTCTGCAGTCTCTCTTTAGCTGGGGACATAGTTGTACACATCATTAGGAGTCTGGTTAATCAACCTCACCCCACGGTTATTAGAACTGGGCATCCACCTTAAACATACTCTGTTTCTAGGTTTTAGCATTAGAGGGAGTTCTGCCCCTGGGGTGCTTTGATTAGATTTAATGATAATGGTTTCTTCTAAGTGTAAGGTGTGTGTGTGTGTGTGTGTGTGTGTGTGTGTGTGTGTGTGTGTGTATTCATTCGTGTTCATGTGGAGGCACGAGGACACTTTTGGGTGCCACCTGCCGTTTTTGTGTGTGTCGAGGGTTTTCATTGGCCTGGCCTGGGACTTGGCAGGTAGGCCAGAATGTCTGGCCAGTAAGCCCCAGGGATGAGTTTCAAGAGGCATTTCTCTCCTACTGTGTGAGCCCTGCTTGTCAGGCTTGACTGCAAGTATCTTTACCTGTGAGCAATCTCAGCAGCCCAGAATTCTGAACTCTTAAACATAAATCTTAAAAAGCTCTTACTGTGGGGCTGCTAAGATGGCTCCATCCATGGTGCAGAGTGAGTATTGTGCTCTTGCAGAGGTCTTGAGCTTGGTTCCCAGACCCGTGGCAGGCAATGTAGAGCTGCCTGTAATGCGGGGACTCCCAAGCTCTGGCCAGTGCCGGCATCTGCACTCACCTGCACACGCAGACACACATACACATAATTTAGAAGAATAAGCTTTCTTTAAGAAGAAAAAGGTTTGGTTTTTTTTTTTTTTTTTAAACGTGCCCCACTTCTAGTACCTAGCCCTGCCCTCCACAATCTGTACAAAGTGAGGGCAGGGCACAGATGTGACAGTGATGCCACCCGGTTCTTTGAAATGGAAATGAGACCGTGTATTCACTTCTCTGTAAGTAAGCCTTAGTAGGTCCCCTGTGGGCCATTTGTATTAGTAGTAACTTCGTTAACATGGTATTCAAATAACACAGCACAAAAAGTTTGTTAAAATGCTTTGGGTTTTTACTGTGTGTGACTACCACTCTTAAAGGAGTCATAATTTAGGAAGAAGGGCCCAGGACGTCAGAGTGGGATGGCTGTATTACCAGTCAGTCAGCCAGGTGGTGATACAGCCTTTCAGGGTCTTTTGGTCTACCTGCAGAGCCTCGTGGGTCAGCAGGGAGTTCTTCTAGTGTTAGGCTCTGTCAGCTGTAGTTTACCCCAGTGTTCAGCACTGGGCAGGCTGAAGCAACAGCAAGTGTGTAAACCCCAGTCCTGAAAACCTCAAGCAAGCCTCAGATAAGAGTTTGAGCTCTTTCAAGCCGGGCGTGGTGGTGCACGCCTTTAATCCCAGCACTCAGGAGGCAGAGACAGGTGGATCGCTGTGAGTTCGAGGCCAGCCTGGTCCACAAAGTGAGTCCAGGACAACCAAGAATACACAGAGAAACCCTGTCTTGGAAAAAAAAACAAAAAACAAAACAAACAAACAAAAAGTTTGAGCCAGAGTTTCTCAACCCTTCTCTGTGTATGGCATTGCAACTCCGACGACACAGGCCTGGGTGTCAAGATTCCTTATAACTCTCAGCCGAGGTCTGAGTCTCTAGGCCCTGACGACTTGACCGCTTTCCAGTGACTGGAACCTAAAGGTTGTGGTTCCTCATTCTGTGCCTTCTGTGCCCTGCCCCACTCCCTGTCCCTTTCGCCGTGTCCAGGGCTACTCAGCATCCAGTCCAGAGGGTAAAGCCAAGGGGAGAAGTCCAACTTCACGGTTCTTAGTATTCCAGCTCTCTGGTCCAGAGGGGAGGGAGAAGCCCTTCCCTGACATTTTCAGTGTTACAGCTCTTATGGGTGACAGCAGCCTGGTCCACTTCCTTTCTTCAGAGCATCCAGGCACCAGAGCATCGGGCAACAGAGGAAGAAAGGAAACCTAGCTGGGCAGGCGCTCCAAGGGCCCAGGCCCAGCAGTGAGTGCCCAGAGAGAGACAGTCCTCTCCAAAGCAGCTTTTCATTTGTCACAGTCTTTTAGCTCAGACGCAGCAACTCGCAGATAGTAGTCGGTGAAACAGCTTGTTCCTGTTTATTTTGAGGGGATAAGGGGTTACATGAACCTTGGGGGAGCGGGACGGGGCTCCAGGGTGGGTGCATGTGCTTGGTTGGGGCTGGGGTGCTGGCGGTTCTCTGTTTGCATGGAGAGGAATTCCAGGTGCTAGGCTTCATGAGTACTCTGAGAATTGAGGTAGGGTCGAGGCTGTGAGCGGCGGCCATGCTGGCACAGAACAGGGAGAGAGCAACCCTTACTCCTGCCTAGCTCAAGAAAGATTTCTGGGGTTAGGACACGTCTCAGTCTCGCTCTAGCACCTGGTGGCTCGGCCCACGTGCCCCACAGCAGGTTATGTCCTTTACATCTTTTTACCCTTCTGTAGTCTCAGCTCCCTGCCCTCTGTTGCCGTCTTCCCACCTCACTGGCTTTCTTCTTCAGCCATCAAACAACGGCTACCTGACCCGTCTACCTTTGGCCAACAGGACCGCTCTGCAGATCTCACTTTCCTGTCTTCTGTTTCTGGTACTTCCCTGTTACCAGCCTGGCTTGCCTACTGAACTTAGCCAAGGAGAAGCCACGAGCGGGTGCTGAGATTGGAAAACCAGAGCAGCAGGCTGCATGGGGCAGCATATCCCAGCTGACTCACTCTACCTGAGCAATCTGCGTATATAACCCCAGAAGTAATCGGACCCATCACATCCATTTCTTTGGAGTAATCACAACCTTGTCTCTTAGCACCAGTCATAGCCATAGGACAGTGGTTCTCAACTCCCTGATTCTGTGGTGACTCCCCAACCATAAAATTATTTTTGTTGCTACTTCATAACTAGTTTTACTACTGTTAGGAATTGTAGTGTAAGTATCTAATATGCAGGATGTGAAAGGGTCACTCAGCACTCCCCAAGGGGCCTTGCCTGTGCTTTAGACAGGTCACCAGTCATGGCAATACCTGTGCTAGACCACCAGGGCAAATACTGGTGTGTATGACCAGGGTTCATATAGCACCTGTGCCATAGGGACGGTCAGCTGAAAGCTTTTCTTAGTGTCCTCAAGGCATAAGAGACTGGGCTTGCAAGCCCGAACCCTGATTCAATCTTGGCCTTCCCATGATAATTGACTAATGTGGTCAGTAATTGCTGAACTTTTCCAAGCCTCTGTGCTAATTCCTCCTTTACAAAGGATGCTACCAGGCACTTCCTGGTGTGGTTTTTGTGAGGGAGCAGCTGGCGCTGGGCTCTTCAGCATGTTACAATTGTCGTCTGCGTCACTGTTGCTAACCATTTTACTACTTGGTGTGTTAAATGCTGGACTAGAAGTTTATAATAAGTACTCCAATGCCCTAAAACAAGCAGCCACTGGACTGGTGGGATGGCTCGGCTCGGGGTAATGATTCTCTCTGCCAAACCTGATGCTCTCCCCGCCCCTTGTGATCCATACAGTCACTATGTGATAATGGAAGAGCACGGACTCCCGCAAGTTGTTCTCTGCGTTCCACGTCCATGCATTTGGACTTCCACAAACATAAGCACTCACGCCCCACCCTACACATAAACCAACAAACAAACAAATAAAAAGTATTTAAAAGCAAAGCGTGGGTGCCTTAGGCTTTCTATAGCTGTGATTAGACACTATGATCAAGAGCAAATTGGGGAAGAAAGGGCTTATTTGGTTTTGCACCTTGGAGTCCATCATCCAGAACAGTCAAAGCAGGAGCCTGGAGGCAGCATCTGATGCCCTGGCCCAACGGAGAGTGCTGTTGAACGGCTCGCTGGCTTCCTTATAGCACCCAGGATCAGCAGCCTAAGGGTGGCCTGCCCACATCAATCATCAGGCTTGCCCATTGGCCAGTCTGGCAGGGCCATTTTTTCTATTGTGGCTGCCTCTTCCCAAAACGACTGGAGCTTGTTTGTCAAGTTGATAGGAAACTAGCCAGCACAGTACAGTATGTTGTGAAAGGCAGCCACTGATCTTAGTGTCTTTATACTGCATAATTGCAGTCCTCTGCTCCCACCATTAGTGTGCATATATTTCTTTTCTTTTTTTTTTCTTTTAGTTTTTAAAGACAGGGTTTATCTATATAGCCCTGGCTGTCCTGGACTAACTTTGTAGACCAGGCTGGCCTCGAACTCACAGCGATTCACCTGCCTCTGCCTCTGGAGTGCTGGGATTAAAGGCGTGCGCCACCACGCCCGGCCTTATTTCTTTATCTGTCTTGGAGACTTTTATTTGTGGGTGGAATGCAATTCTTCATATTAGTTCCTATTCTTCCCAAGTCCCCTAAGCCCAGGAATTGCCAAGGTTTCACTTCCATGTATGTACATATGTACGTATGTATGTATGTATGTGTATTTGTAGTTAGAGTTTTGAGACACAGTCTTGCTGTTTAGCCTACACGGGCCTTGAACTCACTATGGAGCCTGGGCTTGCAATAAATACCTAATCCTCCTGCTTGTTAGCTTTTCTAGTGTGGAACTCTAGAGGCAGTGGCAGGTAGAACTCTGAGTGGGAAGCCAGCCATGTCTACATAGTGTGTTCCAGGACAGCCAGGTTCTGTAGAGAGACCCTGTCTCAGAAACAAAAGTCAAAATAGAATTTCTGCTATGTACCACCACACCTGGTTTTCCTCTCTTAGCTCTTTCTGTCATGTTTTTTTCCCTTCTCTTCCTCCCAAATGCCTTCATCCACCAGCGTTTCCTGTCTCTGCCATCCCTTCCAGCTCCACACTGGGCATCTCTATCTGGGAATTCTCCCTGCATTCAAAATTAACATGCCACAAAACGAGCTCATCAATTCCCTATGAGATTTATTTCCAGTCTCCAGTAAGTGGAGCATCATTGCGTCTTGAATTCAGCCAGTGGCTTTCCTCCAGCCAGTGGCCCCACTGCCCACTGCCGCCTCCGCGCTGCTGCCGCCTGAGTCTTTCAGCTTTTCTTCACCCTTTCCACCGCTGCCCTAATTGAAGCCCTCGTTATCTCTCCCCAGGCTGCTTGATGAGGCGCCTCCTTACTGGTCTTCCCTCTCATTTGCTCCTCATCCAACATGCCACCAACCAGGTCTTAGGCCCAGGGAATAGGTTTGGTCTTTAGCGCTAATTGCATCCCTGCCTTACTGACAAACCGTCCAGTTGCTTGCAGAAGTCCAGACTACACCTGAGCCCCAAGGTGCTTCATCCTTTTGGCTGTCTGTTTCACTGGGCTTGTTTCCGTGAATACCATGCCTAAAAGGATAGCCCCACGGCTCCAGAACCTGCTCCCACTCACTCTCCTCCTTCTTGTCACTGTTTCTCCTGCTCCTTTTTTTGAGCTTATCCGTTTTCTCGCTGTAACAATGGGGCCCCAGCCGCCCTGACTTCTCATTCTCCAGAACCTTGGCCACTGTTAGCGTGGGTAGTGAGGACCACCTCCCCCAAGGAGCTGTCTTCGCGTACTGTTACCTGTTACTCTGCTGCCTCTGTTCTCTGCTCTTTATATTTTGAGTATATTTCCAAATATATTGTGAGCTTCTTAATGGCTGCTTTCTTACAGCTCCTATTTCTTTGTGTGGCCCTCCATCTCGACACATTTGTTTTAAAACAGTTTAAGAGGATGCATTAAAAAAAAAAAGTGTCACAGCAGTGACTCGAGGGAGCTTGAGGTAGATGACTGAGTTAAGGAAGAAATGTGATGGTGCCTCAGACCCGAGCTAGCCTCCTAATGTGAGTGGCGGCTACCAGCGTCCCTCCATAGGTAGGGCTGAGGTCAAAGTGCCCAAGTGGGACTGGATTATAGCACGCAAGATTAGCGATGTCCATTAGACCCCAAAGTTCTTATGCCCAGAAGCAGGAGAGAGTATTATCATATCAGCTTCCCCCGTGCTCTTATCAGGGTTGTTGGTGGAGTTAAAGAGACTCCGGGAAACATTTAACTTACTCATCTGTTCATCTGCCCTCCAGGCTGCTAACACCAGCCTTGTGTGACAGGGCATCAGAAACTCTGCTTTTTGGACCGTTCTCTTGTTTTGCCAGATAGCCTATTACATACTCTTTCTCTCATCTTTCAGTGCCACATTGTAAAAGGGACAAAGGTTTCGATGAGCTAACACTGGGGCAGGAATTCCATTGAGACCTACTACTTGGTGAGGTAGAAAACCACAGGATATCATATTTATTAGAAGAGGGGGAAGACTTGTTGGGACATGGGAATTGAAAGTAGGAGAAAGAAAATGTAAAAACTTGAGAAAAACAGGTTGCAAAAGAACAAGAAGAGTGTAGCTTACGGAAAGCTTCCTGCCGTCTGCTGGCATGGCGTTCCACGCTTCACTCGCTTTGCCCGTCCATAGAGTGACTAGAAAGTAGATGATATTGCTCTTGTTTTATGGAACAGGTGATAAGCTCTGAGTTGTACAACTGGTGAATGTTAAAAACAAAAGCAAAAACCTCAAAACCAAAAAAACCTTGTCAATCATAGGCTACCCATCTGGCCCTGGAACCTGCTGTTGTAGTTTGACTTAACAACGTCAATTTATTACAAAGCAGGTTCAAGCTGTAGCATTCTCTGATAGCAGCAAACTGACTGGGAAGGAGAGCTGGGAGAGCAGCATGGTGGTAGAGTGCTTGCTGAGCGCGAGGAAAGCCACAGATTCCATCCTGGCACTACTAATAAAAATGGAGGAGTGCACGTTAGGGCTTGGCCAGTGGGAGGACAGGAAGAGAAGGGAGCTATACTGTCAAGGTCACATTGACAGTGTTAAGCATGCCCTTAATCCCAGCACTTGGAGGTAGAGGCAAGCAGATCTCTATGAGTTCAAGGCCAGCCTGGTCTACAGAGTGAGTTCCAGGACAGTCAGAGCTGCACAGAGAAACTCTGACTCAAAAAAACCAAACCAACCAAACAAAACAAGAAACCCACATTGTATGCTCTAGCTGTCTTCTGAACCTGTTGCTTGTGCACATGATTCTGTCCTCCTTCAATTCTCTTTATTTAAAAAAAAAATTGTTGTATCTGTAGAAATGTGAGCATTGTTGTAGCCACCTTCTAGCTCCATGTGTCCAGTCGTAGGGGAGTGTGCTAACCGCCTGCTCTCTCGTTAACAGGGGCCTTGTGTACGACAGCCGGCAGAACCTTCAGCTGCGAGGCCTGGTGGTGCTGCTCATTTCTAAAGCAGCAGGGCCCAGCACCGGGAGCTCCTCATCTCAGAGCTACGACGTGGTCAGTGGGATACACTCGTGGTAAGCCTTCCAGCGTTCCTCTCTAGAGTACGGGATCACTCTTCATTCCTGAGTCACTTCCTGACTCTAAGTGGGATAAAAGTATATATAATATTGTATAATTATATAATATAAACTGTAGGTTAATGCACGCTATATATTATTGGGGCTGATATATACCTATTATCTGTTGGGCTGGGGTCCACGTGAGGAAAGTGTTCTGGAGGGAAGCGAGAGTGTGGAGGGCAGCAGAGAATACCATGGCAGGGACAGCCTGTGTGGGGAGGGGCTGAGGGACACAGCTCAAGAGGAAGGCTCCACTCCCTCTCCCTGCACAGGCTTCCACAGCAGGAGGAGAAGGCAGGGCAGACCTTAAGACTGACAATAAGAGATGGCGCCTCAGCAGGCCAAATGGCTTTCCATGACTAGACAGCCAGAGCAGCCTCTGTTCATGCTTCACCCTTGCTGCTGGACATGACCAAAGGGTGACACAGCCCCTGCCACATTCTATAATATATATCTAATATACATAACATGTAATTTATATATGTATAAATATGATGATGTATATTCTATATTTTCTATAATGTATATATACATATAATTTTATATGTATGAAACATGTTACAATATATATATTTGTATGATATATAGTTAACATGTTGCATATTATATGTATGTGTATGTGTGTACATATATACAGACACACACACACACACACACACACACACACACACACACACATATATATGTGATCAGCTTCTAAAAATAGAGTTTTGGGCCTTGAGGTGGCTCAGGAGTAAAAGTTCCTGTTGTTAAGCCTGATGGCCTAAGCTTTCTACTCAAGGACCTACGAGATGGAAGGAGAGAAACCACTCTGAAAGCTGTTCTCTGATCTCCACACATGTGCTCTGTACGTGTGCTGGAGGCAGCATCGTTGGGTAGACCTCATTCCTCCTTTCCATCTCAGCCTCTTCGGTAGAAGGCCATACTGGGATCAGCTTGCGATAAATCTTGAGCTGCCTTTTATTTGCTGTACGTTGTTAGGTTGCTAACCATTTTGTGAGTTATCATCTGATTTTCCGAGTGCTGCTGGAAGAGTTGTCACACCCACGTTCCTCTTGAGAAAACAAATCCCAAAACCCTGAGACATTTTCACACCTCACATACAACAGATGTGGCAGGTTCAGACTCTAGGTCGCGTCTCTCCGATCTCACTGTCCACCCGCCTTTTCTCTTCCAAGTAGTTTCTTTCTCTTGTGCATTAGTCTAGATTAAGTTGGCATGTTCCCCCGAGAACCTCTTGTAAGAATGTCTTGAGAAGCTTGCAAATGCAAATCCACTTAGCTCCTCCCAACTGTGTCTGTTAGAAAACTTTGTAGGAAGCTCTGAAGCCAGCGCAGCTCAGATTATGAGAGCAAAAGCACAAACGGTTATTGTGACCACCAGCAGCTCACTGGTAGTGCGCAGCGAACGGACCCCACATCCCCGGGCTGTCAGGAATCCCACGGATTTTCAGCTTCCTGACTTTGACCCTGCCCTGGCTGTCAGCTGTCTGTCTGCTTGTCCATCCAGATAACTGTACACTTGTGTATAAGATGCACCAGCTGCGCTCTGCATCTCATGGCCGTTTAAAAGCACCATTCCATACCTACCAGAATCATTCTCACGTTACAGAAGAGATAACATTCCAGAAGTTAAGATTTACAAAAAATCTCCTGGATAGTACTGTCAAAGTTGGACTGAAATCCCGTTTTTGTACTAGGTAGGTAGGGGTTCTATACCTCAGGGGCGCGGATCTGCATGTGGTACATGATGCTTCTGAGCTTTCTATGCTCTTATCGCCCTCTCTGTGACAACGGTGTGGTTCATCCTTGCCATACGGAGTCTAAGCAGCGTGAGTAGAAATGTGTAAGAGAATAAGTGCACATCAGGCACATGGAAGTTTCCAGATAAAGCTGTGCGTAGGAACACATGCCTGCAATCCCAACACCTGGAAGACTGAGGCCGGAAGATAACATTTGAGGCCTGACTGAGAGACAGAATGAGACCCTGTCTCAAAAAAGAAAAAAAACAACAAACACACAAAGCCCAGAAGTCTTTTCAGGTCATTTAAATAAGTTTTAAACTTCAACATGGGGAATCTCACTTATGTTTAGGAATAACCCTGACATAAATCAAACTTGCTCTAGTAATTCACCAGTTGCTGCACACTTGCTAATGTAAAGACTAATTTGGCATAGGAGTTTGAGAAGCCACCGATTTGTTTCTGTACCACTGAAGTCAATTTGTTTGTCTCCTGCCCCTTAATTATTCAAGTGTAACTTTTGCTAGAGGCTTGCATCTGTAATGCCACAGTGAATTATTTAACATTTGAGGGAAGTGCTGATTTGGGAGCCTCGTCATTTACCTCCAACCACAGGGACTCACACTGCTGGTGGTTTCTCTCTTTTTCTTGGCTTTGATTTCAGCTAATGGGACCTGAGTAAATTACCTACGGGACCCAAAGCAAGTGAGGTGATCTTTTTTGTTTGGCCTCGGGGTGTAACTGGTGTTATGAATGTGTCCTCAGACTTATCACATAATAGCTAAGAGGGACAGAATTTAGGCTACAATGTAATAAGTGTACTTGGAGGAAAAAGCAGGAGACCCTCATTTATAAAAATGTGCTAGAAACATCTATTCTTTGCCAACAAGATAACAGGTTTAGAGTTTATTATTTTTTTTTATCAATATTAATTTTTTAAAACTTGATTGTAAGGCCAATAAGCATTATAACCAAGGCTGGAGATAGAGCTCAGTGGTTGAGCATGTGTCTTGGCATGATCTAGTCTTTGGGTTTAGTTTCTATTGCAAAAAAAAAATTTTTCTACAAATATCTGTAACCATATTGTAACTTCCTATTCTACTAATGATAGAACATTTGTGTTTTGTACACAAAAGGTGTTTTGTACCAAATTAAATACAAATTGTACTTGAGATTTTTGTAATGTAGCATGATTATTAAATTTAAAGAAGTTCAAGTGGTTGTTGTTGCTGCTAGTACTGTTATGTAGGGAGTGTGGTCTCGCTGTGGAGTCCAGGGTAGCCTGAAGCTGGCTGTATAGCCCAGGATGTTTACTGAATTCATGATCCTCCTGCCTCAGACTCTCAAATACTAAGAGTGTAAGTGTGTACAAGAGTACAGCAGGCCTGGGTGAAGTTTTTCCTAGTGGCTCAGCTTTTCTCAGTTGTTTTTCAAGAACTGATATGATTCATTCTTTTGTACCTAGCAGTTTAGAACAAGCCATGTGCTATACATACGAGTGCACTAACTGGAACATGGAAAGCTAAAGCTGAGGCAAGAAGAGCCCAAATTTAAGACCAACCTGGGCTACATAGTGAGTTTAGAGTTAGCCCAAGCTATTTAAGGAGACCCCGTGTCAAAAAACAGAACAGCTCTACACAACTGAATATGCTTTCTCTCCTGAAACAAGTTTAACAAGCACATATTCTTTTCTTCCCTAGGACCCAGCTAGGCTGTTTCCCAGCTTCCCTTGCAGTCAGCCGGGTTATCTGTCTGAAATCTAATTAATAGAGTTTCAGGAAAAGTGGTGTTTATATCAATAATGTAACCCCAGTAGTTTGAAGAAGTCCCCAAGTTAATATTTCCCTCAAATGTTAAATAATTCACATTATAGATAGAAACCTCGAAGTGCTACTTACTGCTTCCTAGCCATAGAAACCCTGCACTGCCGGCGATGCATGTCAAGCAGATGCTCTCGGAGGCCCGTTCAGGAAGATGCTGTGCTCTCTGCATCTCTGTTGGAAGAGCACCAACTTGCCAGTCAGTATCCATGCTAGTGCGATGAAGGAAAGTCTGCTTTAAGTCACTTAAATGGATGTTTACTGTGAGCAGCGGCCGGTGTTGATGTAATACACCTTTCTGTTTGGGTCTGTGCTATATCACTGTTGTGTCAAGCCCTTATCTTAAACACTTCTTAATCTTCATATCCTCACCCTTGGTGTTCCATGCCTGTAGCCCACCTGCCCCACCCTTTGTGTTCCATGCCTGTAGCCCCCCCACCCTTGGTGTTCCATGCTTGTAGCCCACCCGCTCACATTTCTGCAGGTGGCCTTTTCTTGCCATCCATTTCCACTCCTTGTTTGGGGTCTTTGTTACTTCATTTCTAGATTTGAACAGAGGCTGCCTTTCTGGTCTCTGTCTCTGAATTCTTCCTCCTTCCAGTTTACCTTTCGGGTCTTACTAAGTTAAATACCCCAAAGTCCTGCTTCTGTCATTCATCAAACAGCTGTTAAGTACTTCCTGTGTGTTGGGCACTGTTCACTTTGTAGGCAATATAACTGAATACTGTAGATTATTTGCCCTCAGCGACCTTAGCATCAAGCTAGGGAACACAGCAGTATATAAAGAACTCTAATACAGTCAGGTATGGTGAGACATGCCTGTAATCCGAGAACTTGGGGATAAAAGGAGAATTGCTTTAAGTTCAAAGCCAGCCTGGACTAAATAGTAACCATCATGCTAGCCAGGGCCACATAGTTGGACCCTGTCTCAAACAAAACAAAAACCAAACCATGCTCTAGATGCTGTGAATCACATATGGGCAGAGTTCTGAGAGAATTAAGAGATAAGAAAGGAGAAACTCTGTTGTGACAAAGGACCACATAGGCCTAGAGAGCTTTGAAGTGCCCCGCAAAGCAGGTGAGTAAGAGACACGGGGAAGTGTTTTTCCCGAGGCAGAAGAATTGAAATACTGACTGAGCGTAGATGTGGCCTCTAGAAGCGCCCAGTGGGCTTCCTCATGGGCATTCAGTTCATAATGACCCCGAATGACTATGTGAATTATAGAACTAGCTTCATTCATGTGCTGAGGCCTCGTCCCCTAGTCCCTCAAAGTGTGACCTTCTTTAGAGGAGATCCTTTCTCCTCCAAAGGTAATCCACCTAAAATGGAGTCATTGGAGTAAGCCTTAACTTAATATAGCCAGAACCTTTCCAGGGAAAAGCCGACACACACACACACACGCACACACACACACACACATACGATGCCCTGTGAACCTGGGAGCTCAAGGTCCGCATGCCAAGGAGAACAGTGTGCGCCATATTGTTCCCTCATAGCCTGAACAAACTCACACAGAGAATATGAGGGGATAGGGTGGAGAGGAAAACCCAAAGTGAGACTGTGAAGGGCCCAAAGACTTAGCGTTCTGTCTGAGGAGACAGTGGGAGGTGCGCAGATGGCAATAGCGTACACCCAGACCATGGAAAGGACAATAGCTGCCTTGGTGCATATGTCAGAGAACTTTTTGTTGTTCTTTTTTCTTTAAACACTTTTTTGTTTAGAGGGGGTAGAATATTCCATGACATGGGTGTGGAGATCAGGGGAGACAACTTCCCAGAGTCAGTTCTCTCCTTCCATCATGTAGGGTCCCAGGCATGGAACTCAGGTCCTCAGTCTGGGCAGTGCGTAAAGATTGTTTTAGGAATCAAGTGAGGGCCAGTGAGATGGTTCAGGGAGTGAAGGTCTTTTCCACGCAAGCCTGTGACATGAGGGTGTTCAGTCCCTTGAGCCCACATAAATAGGGAAGGAAGGGACCAACTCCATGAAGTTGTACTCTGACCTCCACGTGTGTGCCATGGTTTGTGTGCACACATATGCACAACAACAACAACAACAATAATAATAATATGCCTTTTAAAATAAATGAAAGTCAGGCTTGGCACCTCATCCACTGAGGAGTGGAGGCAGGAGGCTATGTCCCGGATCAACTGGGATAGATAGTAAAATCTTATACAAACAAATACTAAGAAATAAGTAAGAACTAGCAGTAAAGCCCAGTGGTAAAGCACTTGCCTAGCATGCACAAAACCCTGGGTTCAGGCTCAAAAACTACAAAAGGCAAGAGAAGGGAAAGAAGAAAAGGAAGTGGGAGAAATGAGCGAGTAGAGCAAGCACCAGGGCCCAAGGAAAACATGTGGGCGTAGCTAGTGCTTGCTTAGCAGGTGATCCTGAGGTGGGGCTGGAAGAGCACATGCCTAACATGTGCCAAGTCTACACGCACACGCACGCACACACACACACACACACACACACACACAGAGAGAGAGAGAGAGAGAGAGAGAGAGGAGAGAGAGAGAGAGAGAGAGAGAGAGAGAGAGAAGGGGGGACGGGGGCAATGATTACATGGCATCAAGTCTAAGAGAAAGAATTGGCCAGAGAGTTGAATAGTCTGGACAGTATTTGAGAGGGAAAAACAGAGCCTTGGAAAGGGTGGAAAATTGAGATGTTACCCCAAGCACGTGGCTACATACTGCCTCAGCCATATCCAGATGTCCTGTGTCCTCTAACTCCATGCTTTTCTTTCCTGCCAGCATTTCCCAAACTGTGTGCCAGAGTTTATGGACATCACTAAGTGTAGAGTTGAGCAAAAGGTCAATCAAATCAGAGTGTGCTAGTATGCTACGTAAAAACCAGAGTTAAAAAGATGTTTTCCATTTCAGAATACTCAGGAGTCATTATTTACGTAAGGTTTGCTCTATGAATTCCTAAAAAGACACTTTTTACTAATTATTTGACTACAGAGCCATTAAAGTTGCCAACAGCATATCTTACAGACTGCTGCAAAAGCTTGCAAAATGCTGCTCTCTTTCAGAGTGCCTAACCTGGAGTCCTATTGGGAATCCTGTGAGGCAGAAATTTACTTTTCCTAATGAGAAGCCAGCTTTAGAAAAGCAACTTTCTGAATTCCACCTGATGGGGCCAAGTAAGGAAAGAAATACATGCTTATAAATTGCTTAAATTTTAAAAACTGTACCTGAAATTGATTGCTTACTAGTTATATGACCCTAAACCAGCTAGTGGACCTAGTGAATACCTAGGTCCAGTGTGGCCCACACAATGAGCCCTGGTCATGTGTCTTTAACAAGTATTGTCTCCTGTTGTCTTGTGTCCTTTGTCAGACTCATCGCTCTACAAGGCCAAGCACTGCACTTACCTGGCATACCTTTATCTTACCTAGTGCCTTGGACACTGTGTCCACCTAAATCTTTGTCTAGATGACCACGTCTTCATTATAACACAATGCTCTAGTCTAGATGAAAGAAACTTTCAAATCACATATTTTGTCTTTTAGGCAAACTGACCTTGTTATATAAAGTAAAATATTATACATCATATAAAGAAAGGAAAGACATCAGTGGACTACCATGAAAATAATGCAAGAAGCTGACGAGATGGTTCAGTGTTTAAGAGTGCTTGCTGCACTTTCAGAGAACCCGGGTTCAGCTCCCACCACTCATGTCAGGTGGCTCCCAACCTTCTTTCACTCCAGCTCAAAGGATTGATGCCTCTTCTGGCCTTTACAGGCACCCATACTTACATACACAAACTCTCCCACTTCATCCCGTATACACACATAAACATAATTTAAAATAAATCATTTTTGAGAAGAATCAATTTTAATATTTTTCTTTTATTGCTGAGATTATAAGATAATTATATAATTTCCCCCATTCCCCTTTTTCTCTCTCATATGTTCCTCCTTGTTCTCTTTAAAACTCGTGGCCTCCTTTTTTCATTAACTGTTGTTGCATGCATATATGTATATAACACACACACACACACACACATATATACACACACACACACACACATATATACACACACACACACACACACATATATACACACATACACACACATCTACATATTTCTAAATATAGCCTGCTCAGTCCGTGCAGTGTTATTTGTATGCATGCTTTCAAGACTGATCACGAGGTATCATGTATAACCAGCTGGTGTGCTCTTCCCTGGGGAAGACTATTTCTCCTGCTCTCCGCACTCCCCGAGTGCCTGTAGTTCTTGTGTAGGGTTGAGGCCTGAGTTCCTTTGTCGTTTTAGCATGTCTGTTGTCCTTCTGTTCAGCTTGTGTTTAGACAGCCATGCTGGTGAGACATTGTGGTATAACTTCTAACATCACATTCTCACAGCAAACTCCCTGATCTAGGATCTTTCCACCTGCTCTTCTGCAATGAGGAAGCTCACACACCTGAGCCTTAGGTGTGGAGTTGTTTTGTAGATGTATCAGTTGGAACTGGGCTCCATGACACTCTTGTGGTTGGTTGTGGTTTTTGTAATGGTCTCTGTCTGCTACAAAGAGAAGCTTCCTTGTTGAGGGGTGAGGGCTGTGTGTATCTGGGTATAAAGATACACAGTTAGAATGTAGTTATAGATTATGCTGGTTCAGTAAAGTGAAAACTATAGGTTCTCCTTCCAAGACCCATGACTTTGCCAGGCCTGGGTAGTTGGGTAGGTTGAGCAGAATTAATTTGGAAATATTTTGTCTCTGATTGTGGAGATCATAATATAATTACATAATTTCCCAGCCCCAGCCCCACCTTCCAGACTTCGAACCCAGCATATCCTCTATGGAGCTCACACCATACTGGCCAATGGCAGTAAAACCACCATAAGAATCTATCCAGTCACACTTTAAGAAGCTTAATCTGGACACAGTAGCATATACCTATGATCATAGAATTCAAGAGGCCAAGGTGAGAGGATTGCTCAGGCTACCCAGCAAGATCCTGTCTCAAAATAACAAAAACAAACCAAAAAAAACCCCTAACAAAACCAAAACATCCCCCACACTATGAGTGCTTATTGACTTATTGACAGTGACTTCAAGTAATTATGCTGGATAATTTAACTTAATATGGGCTTCTGTAAATGATTTCAAGACACCTCTGCTATTTTTCAGAGCATGTTCAAGAAAGTATGTGCAGTTTGATTACATTTTCCTATCAACGGTAGTCTACTTATAACAGTAAGATGCACACACAAATCTAGCAGCATTACTAATTCATTACAAGCAGTACTTATTTTGTTCATTAACTTTTTATTGTTATTTTCAACTTACACAGCATGCACAGACACAGCAATTCCATGTTGACTGAGACGAGAAGGCGCTTTATGTTCAGCGTTCTGTACGTCAGACACCATTGCTTTGCCGGAGTGACTGGGAAAACACAATATAAGATCAGCCTCTTGCAACACAAGCACAATTAACCAGCAAAAGTAGGCGGGCTAAGCTACTAATGTACTCAGCCTGAGCAGTAGTTGATCATATTTAAGTAACATGGTATAGATTAGCCTGCCTGAACTATGGCTGTCACAGCAAAACTGAGCTGCATAAATGATTTTTTAGGGGGGCGCTAAAAATCTTTAAATCTCTTTCTTCAGGGACGGTATGCTATGCCTTGACTAATAAGAGGCCAAAGTCAAAGGCAACATCCAGTGTCCCGTTCTGCATCTTGAGCGTCACTGAATTCTTGATGCTTAAATACAGCTATAGTAGCAGTTTACTTAAGACCATGTAGAAACTTAGAGAACAGAATCAAGAAGGAAGCTCACAGTGGTGATGACTGTGTTTGGGGAGATACATAAAATGCTCTATGCAGAAAACCTGAAGTTACTTAAAGTGCATAAAGAACCCACACTTGCCATCAATCCCTTGGGAAGATGAGGCAGGACGCAGGGTTAGCCTATGCAACATAGCCAGACTTCATCTCGAAAGCAGCTTTGCTTTAGTGGAAGCCTGCATTTACTGTTTTATGAGGTAATGCTCTCTCTGATCTGTTAGACTCAAACCCAGGGCACCTCCAGTAGGAAGTAGTGCGTTGTACAAGGGGCATTTGGGGTTTTGTCTCAGATCAGTAGCTGAATAGTTATTTGACCTTAAGCAAGTCACATGCAGCCTATTATTCATCTATAAAGTAGGGACAATAATGTTTCAAACCAGCAGCGCCACTAGCAATAGCACATGTCCAGCCAGGCTCAGTTAACATGCAGTTCAGTCCTGCCGCCCTGCCCACCTCCACTCTGCTGAACAAATACAAATATGAATTAGTCTTTGTTCCATACCACCCGGAAGAACACAAGCCATGCACCTGGCAGTCTTCCTGACACTACTGGTGCACTTTCATGCGTAAGACCAGTTTCTCCAGCGTGGCTATTGGCGCTATCACTGAGGCTACCGTCTACCCATATCCATTGGCTGTGCCTTTGTTTAGCTAAAGATAAGCAGTCCTTACCATCTGCTGCAGGTACGAGGGGAGAACCAGCTTGTATAGCAGGCTTAGAGCCCAGGGAACCCTTCCTCATATATGCTCTTAGCCTTCCTTTTACCTACTCATGACTATAGCTGAGTGGTCCAGACCATAGAGGCAGAGGGCACATTCTTAGAACGGTTCTCTCTAACCATGGCATCTCTGCTCTGATATTGCTGGCATCCTAAGTCCCACAGTTCTAGTACTATGATTTCTCCCATTCCTACACCTCTCAAATGTTTGAGTAGAACACATGTGTGTCTTCACCTGTACCTCACTCCTTCCATACTCCCCAACAGCTCACCCAGCATCTCCCAGTAGCCCCAGAGTGGCACGAAGAAGGTGAAAGTGTCACCTAGAACATTTATTTTATCCACCAAGAAAAGATGAATTAAAAAAAAAAAACAAAAAAAACCTAACTTATCTACATGATGGCCTGCACTTGGCCAGAAAGGAAATGTCAATGAGGGGTCCAGATGCACTAATGGCCCAGGCCTGGAGGTCAGGATGAGTCAGACAATAGCGGCAGAGTTGGGATGGACCGAGTGAGCTGAGAGCAGAATGCAAGAGAAGTGGAACACTTCTGGAAAGCCAAGGTGCAAGTGTGCAGAAGCAGGCTTTTGAGCACCTCTGTGGGTTTTATTGAGCAGACAGAAATGGCAGGATGGGCGTCATGTAGCGGGCCTCAGTCAGGAGAACAGTGGACTGAGAACTGGATGGCTGCAGTGCCAGAGAAGAGGGGTGACGCTGGAGCTGGCCGCAGACGGGCAGGGCGTTCTTAAGCTGCTGAGGACGTATGAGGCCCATTCTCACCTCAGCTCCTCAATCTGAGACTTTCACAGATCAAACCTAAAAACCGTGGCTTAGTCAGAGCCAGAACCTATGGACATTTCCTGTGGATTCCTAAAGCATTTCACACATTTTCTGGTGAGTCATTCACGTGTGGGCTTCATCACTGGAATCCCTTCTGGAGAAGGCCTGGCACTTTGTCCTCTTCCACTTCAGCTCCTTTCCTACCATAGCGTCCTTCACCATGCGTGGGGCAAACCTTGGAGATGCTCCCTTACTATCTGAACTAAACAAACAGTCGTTTGTTTACTCATTTTTATCCCTGTACTGGATTTGTTCATTTGCTCATTGATTAATTGGTTCAACCAACATCTGTTGAGCACTTGCTGTGTAATAAACATAGAACTATATAATAAGCATTGCTGTAGCTCTCACGCACAAAGATGTCTGTAAGTTCGGTACTGTTCCATGTTCTTTGTACATAGGAGCAGTTACTTCTCACAACCCTGGCTGGAAACACATCACTGTTCTTGCAAAGCAGACCGAGAGAAATGTAGTTGCTGGCTCAAGGTTACAGCAAAGCAATTGACCATAGAACCCATGCTCTCTTCAATGCCATAGACAGACTTTGGCTTGGGGACCTTACAGATGCACCCTTACTCATCTGACGTCTATCCGTAGCACTGAGCTTCCGAGCTCAGCATTTTAAGTTGTGTACTGAAGGAAAGCTGGGTTACCAACTTCTCCTGTGACCTCCAAAGCCCCAGCGTTATCATGAACATTCAGGTATCCTGTAGATTATTGTTGATTTATTGAGGCAAACTCTCCTTATAGAGTTGAATTTGGGTGATGGCAAAGGTGCGGAGTGCTATGCAACTAAAGATAAAAATTCATGTTGCAGGCTATATCATTTCATTGCACTGATTTGTTCTTCATCTTTTGTGGAATACTGACTGACACTTGAATATTTTCTTTAACATAGAAACCATTTTTTTTCCAGCTGCACTTCTGCCCTAAGCAGATGTTATGTCTAATGGATCACTTCTGTAGACGGACATCAACATGCACGTCATTTGACATTGGTCCTTAAAGGCTCATGGCCACACACTTTGTTATTACAAAATTTTGATAGCCCACTCACGTTCATTGGAAGCGCCATTTCAAGGCAGTGTTTGGATCATCCATACCTGCAAGATTCACTGCTACCCGGGGTAATTGTATCCTGCAGGACTCAGAGCATCTATTACCTGGCTGTAATTACCAACATATTCACCACAGATAGTGATGCAATGGGTTCTTAGAGGTTGTGCATAAGAGAACCAACAAACTGAGACGCAAAACAAGTTCCCACCCTTTTTCCAAAGCTGTAGTTAATCACTTGAACATTCGCCAATATAGTAGAAAGCTGGCAGCCTTTTCTTTGCAGCAGGCTATGTAAAAGTGTTTATAATTTACAGCTTATTATGCCATGCAAATGACTGTGTTCCAGTGAAGGAGAGCGAGGAAATATGGCTGGGAAATTACTTAACTCCTCGTTGTTAGTTGTTTTCTGGCAACAGGCAAAGGATACTTTGCACTTAAAATGCATTTTTGTATTTAATTTTGTCATTCAGTTAAAAACTTCCAGTGTGTTGTTGGGGGGCGGGGGACGACATTTACTTTTTAATTCTTTTTATAGGTGGGCCAGAACAGTTTTAATTTAACAAAAACAATAAGCTTGAAAAATCAAAGTTATCAGGGAATTGAAATGAACTAGTTCTAAATGGTTAGGGTTTAATTCAGTTTACGGCTTCATTCCCCCCGACACACACACACACACACACACACACACACACACACACACACACACACACACACACACACACGTATTTATATATTTGAGGTGGGAGAGATGTGTGCGAGTGGAGTTGAGATTACAGCTTGCAGAGGCTGCCGCTCTTCTTCCCCGTTTGGGTCCAGAGGCTGAACTGGTGTCAGTCTGGCCACACCCTCTTTACCATGGAGTCATCTCTCTGGCCCTTAAGGTGACAAGCTTGATTTTTTTTTTTTTTTAAATTTATTTTCACTTTTGACAAAACTGCAGTGCTTAGTAAATAACTTGATATTTTCAGAGGTGCCTTGTGTGAGCTCTGTTTTCTCTTGTCTGCAGCACTTTGGCTGAAAATTAATCTTTCTTAAAAACAGTTTATGTGAAGGGGGGTACCTTGGATTCTGCGTTCTATCTCATGTATGCACCATCAGGTCGTTGCTTTGCATTTTCTGACTAAAGCCAGGGAGCACCATTCCCTGTGGGTACCACTCCCTCTGTCCCTGATGCTCAGGCTGAGCACAGCCTAGCAGAAGAGGAGATAAGACTGGCTTTTTGGTGTCCACTATGGAATGCTCTGTGAGGAAGAAAGTTCTAGAAGAGACAAGTGAAAACACAGGAACTGATATCTAAAAGCCTCTGTGTATCCTTTTCCTACCAAGTCTTCAAACAGAGGCTCTGTCCATTTAGTTTACACTTTTATAAAGGTGAAAGGAGGAAATGTTACCTTAACTATTTAAAACATGTTCTAATTTTTCTGTTTTCTGATTTGCTTAGAATCTTTCATTTTTGTTTTACTACATTTTATTTCTTATCTCTATCTCCACATATTAAAATCATTTTTTGTTTGTTTGTTTTTTAGAAGCTAGAATCTTTGTGAGTTTGGTCAGTTAATAATTGAATGGGGAGCTGGGTGTGGTGGTGCACACCTTTAATCCCAGCACTTGGGAGGCAGAGGCAGGTGGATCGCTGTGAGTTCAAGGCCAGCCAAGGATACACAGAGAAACTCTGTCTCGAAAAACCAAAAAATAAATAATAATAATAATTGAATGGGGTTCCCCCCATATTACAGATCATATTCAAACAAGATTTTTTGTAACCCACATTTTTGAAAAGTAATAAATTATTATCTCAGTGAAACTAGGATGTTTATGTTAGTATCAAGGCATTGCCGTTTTTATCATTATTATTCTCTTCAAAGAACTTTTTGGCATAGAAAGTTTTATAACCACACAGAAAATTTTCTTTGTTTTATGTTTCAGACCCTCTTAAGATGAGCATTACAACAACTTTAAAGTCATATTGAGTTTAAAAAAAAAACTGACTATAACAATTGGTTATGTTTTCTTGCTTCTGCTTTTTGGTAAGCTGCCCCCACTTGGGGGGGAGATGGACTGCGGGCTGTGTTCCTCACTGCCTCATCTGGCTTAAAGAGCTGCTGATCTGGATGTGGTGCTAGATACCGGAGCTCAAGGCCAGCTTGGTCTACATAGTGAGTTCTGGGCTAGCCAAGTATACATAGTGAGACCTCATCTTAAAACAAACTACAAAGTGAGTCCAGGACAGCCAAAGCTACACAGAGAAACCCTGTCTCCAAAAAAAACAGAAACAATAATAGTATATGTTTTTTAAGGCCTTGAAGTGGGTAGTGCTCTCTTGAGTAGTGTTGGTGAGAAGACTGTGCCAGCCCCTGCCCAGTGCCCCGCCCAGCCCCCTGCCCAGGCCCCCGGCCCTCCCCTCCCCGCCCAGCCGCTGCTTTCTGGGATTTCTTTGGCTTCTCTTCAGCCCCTTTGTTGCTTGTTCTAGGACCAAGGCAGGAGGATTGGCACAATCCTAAGGCTAGCCTGGCATACAGAGTGATGCCCTCCTTCTCTTAAAGTAAGCAGCCTGTTTACCAGCATTTATGTAATAATAATAACTTGATTTTCCATCTTATTAGATATACTTATAACACCACTCTGGCCATCTGATGACCTGTTGCTTGCTTAATGAGTATAAATTAAAGAAAATGGAAATATTGTTCATGGGCATACCTTTTCCCAGCAGTGAGTGGCTCTCCTTGGACATTTGGAAAGAGGAGACTCCCTCATCTCCAAGAAGAACTCTTTCCTTACTGTGAGAAGTCCTTAGAGATGCCCTGCGTAGTGTCTTCAACCCAGAGTTAAAAAGCAAGTGCTCACACTTAGTTTCCCTAAGAAACAGAGGCCATCCATTGCTGCATGCCATTTTAAAGCAACGAACACTTACTTGTCCTCACCTTGGTCTGATCAAAGGTCACTGTTTTGTTGTTGTTGTTGTTGTTTAAACAAAACAAGCTTTTTGCGTTCGTTTATTTTCTGTGTGTATCTCTGGGTAAGTGTGGAGGTCAGAGAACACAGTGTGAGTTGGTTTTCTCCTTCCACTTTGTGGGCTCCCGAAAGCAAGCAGCCAGCCCCTTTACTATTTCTCACCTCAGCACTTCCAAGGCTCAAAAATTCTAAGTGTGATTCTTTATTTTTTATTTTTTTCTAAGTGTGATTCTTATGCATTTGTTTTGCAGTATCCTAAAATTTAAAACTATTCATCTATTAGTTGAGCTATTATACGCTCAAGAGACTGTCTGTGTGTCATAGGCCAGAGTCCTAGACACAGCTGTGCTAGATCTGCCAACACTTGGTTTTTGTATGTTTACTTGGCAACTTTTTAAAGCAGGATCTACCTATGCAGCCCAGATTGGCTTCAGATTCAACAATCCTCCTGCCTCCACCTCTCAAGTACTGCGATTACAGATATGTCTTAACCATTCCTGGCTCTGGGTTTTTTCTTGTTGTTGTTTTGTTTTGTTTTTATTTATTTTTTTAAAAATATTTTATTTAATTTTAATTTATGTGCATTAGTGTGAGGGTGTCAGATCTTGAAGTTACAGACAGTTGTGAGCTGCCATGTAGGTGCTGGGAATTGAACCTGGGTCCTTTGGAAGAGCAGACAGTGTGCTTAACCACTGAGCCATCTCTCCAGCCCTGTTTTGTTTTTAAACTCTGTGGTTTTTTAAATCTTTTTTCCTTTGAGGTATTATTTGTTTTTATGTATATTTGCATGTTTACCTGAATGTATGTCTGAGTACCATGTATGTATGCAGTGTCCACACAAGTCAGATGAGGACATTGGATTCCCTGCGCCTGGAGCTACAGACAGTTGTTAGCTGTCATGTGGGTGCTGGGAATTGACCCTGCTGACTGTTCTGGAGGAGCAGCCAGTACTCTTAATCCATGAGCTATCTCTCCAGGTCCAGCCTTTTTTTTTTTTTTTTTTTTTTAAAGATTTCTTCTTATTTTATATGTATGTGTGTATGTACAGTGTGCATGCCTGGTACTCAAGGAGGCAAAGAAGAGGGTGTTGGCTCTCCTGGACCAGCGTCACCATGGTTATGAGCTGCCCAGTCTGCATCCTGGGAAATGACTCACACTCTGTCCAGATCCGCTCTTAACTGCTGAGCCTGCGCGCTAGCACAGTGGTTCTCAACCTGTGGGGCCCAACCCCTTTGGGGGTTGAACAGTCCTTTCACAGGAGTCACACACACATATCAGATAATCCTGCATATCAGAGATTTACATTATGGTTCACAACAGTAGCAAAATTACACTTATGAAGTTGCAACAAAAAAAATAATTTTATGGTCTGGGGTCACCACAACGTGAGGAACTGTATGAAGGGGCATTGGGAAGGCTGGGAAACACCAGTTTGGCGCCGGAGTCTTTTTATCACACCTGAACTTTATTAGGTACCAGATTAAAAAAAAAAAAATTAAGTCAACTGTTCTTTATCACCTGAAAATTGATTGTCTTTTATAGATATTTTGAGACCTGGCACATAGATATACAACAGCAGAAGAATTAAGTGGCTCTGTTATATACAGTTACAGCTTTGTCTGCTAAAGGCCAAGACAAGGATTCTTATCTCATTTGCCAGAGTAAAGATTGAGAAGAACAACCAGAGTTCAAATTTAGTCCTGGGAAATTACTCAGTAAGATTTACGCATAACCCTAGTGGATTATGCATTTATCTACTCTAAAATTTGATTGCGCATCTGTGTGCCTGGCCAGGACATGTTCTTCTTTAAAGACACAAATGAACAACTGATCTGAACTGTCCTACAGCTTTCTGTCTGGTGAAGTCCACACAACCAACTTTAAGGCTGGTATTCCACCCCACCCCCCTAGCTTGTATCATGATTCCTTAAAATTGTATATTCTGATCTAGAGGAAAGTCTGTCTGTTTGAGTCAGGCCCCATCCTTTAAGTCCCCTGGCTACCAGCATATACTTCTGTGCTGGCAGTTACTGCAGTCTCAATTTTAAATCTTTGTTTTCTGTCCAGTTCCCTTACTGATCTGGCCTCATGCGTTTCCTCACGCAGCTATGGCTCCTCTTGCCCTGGACTTGTACTGAATTCTCAGAGTCTGTCCCAGGTCTGACACATGACAGACACTCGTAAGTGCTCATTAAGTGCGAGCTGTGAACGATCACTGCTATATTGTCATCTAACAATGAGTCGTTAGTCTGACAGTGTATGTTGTCTTTGTATTGCTATGAATTTTAACATTTCATCAACTGTTTGTTAGAAATCCCTTTGCAATCACTTCTGCATTTGTTTGCTCAGCCAGTATCTCAGACACCATTGAACAGTTACCTGGTGATTTGACAAACCCAGTAAGAAGTATTTTTAGTGGTATCCATTTAAAAATGTGCAACATCTGCAAGATTTGACCAGATCTTTGTAGTTGTAAGAGCTTTGTCCTCTCATTATAATTTATTAAATATCAATAAATGTGGGCATAGGCTTGTCAGAAAGCAGAGAAACCTGGTGATCTTGAGGAAATAAATATAGCACTGAGTGTATAACCAAATTGTACACAAAGGCAGTAAGAAATGTTTAAAAATAACTTGATGAAAATGAGGTATTTTAAACTATAGGTTGGTGCCTCACCATTAACTTTAATTTTGTGACTTTTGTCAGTTGATGTCACAACCTTAGTATTATTTTTAAAATAGTTTTTTAGGGTTATTTAATTAAGTAATGTGGTGTTTGCTCATTTCAGACAGTGTGCCTTTGTTCCCATCCAAGCCATGCTGGCAGGACATTGCTTTTCTTTTCCCTTCTGTTAATATTCAGTGTTAGATAATGGTTTCACAAATAATAGATTCCAAGGACCTTTGATCTACCATTACTGTAAAATAAAATGCAACTTAATTTTTTTTCTGGACATAATGGTTTTAACCTTGTGTCCTAATTTGACTGTGCTTGTGGGGGCAGATCCTTAAATGAGACACAAATGAAGGAAAAATTGCTAATGCTGCCACTGTATATCTAATGAGCACTGTGTAATAAACCATAACCTCTTCGACATTTCTCTGGAAAGCAGCGTGATTATTTTGGATGGCTAGCCCTTTGTGGATGGCTCATTACCGTCTGGCATAATATGTATTGATAGAGACTGTAATTGTCAACTCCTATTTGACATGCTGCCTCTAATAAATATGGCTTGCATCGCTGGAGCCCACTAATGGTTATATGGGCAACTGTAATTAAAGAAAAAATTGTTTTAGGTTAATAATACATATGTATATTTAAAAACTAAAAATCTGCCTGTGCTGCTCTCCCCTAGCTTTTTTTCTTAGAGTATCTGAAGGATTAGAGTTCTTTTATTAGTATAGAGGCCGACATATGACAAGGTGTGTGCATGCAGGGGTGATGCAGGGGAACGAAGGGAGGAGAGAGTCTCCCCTGGTAAGGAAATGACTGTTGAGTAGCTTGTGTGTAACAGCCGTGGCCCTGTTCCCTGCACCTGGCTTACTGTGTGTGTGTGTGTGTGTGTGTGTGTGTGTGTGTAACAGCCGTGGCCCTGTTCCCTGCACCTGGCTTACTGTGTGTGTGTCCGTGTGTGTATGTGTGTGTGTGTCTCTGTGTGTGTGTCTCTGTGTGTATGTGTGTATATAAGAGCTGTGGCCCTGGTCCTTGCACTTCGGTACAGTGTTTAAGAGCCCTGGCCCTGGTCCCTGCACCTGGGTACGGTGTGTAAGAGCCCTGGCCCTGGTCCCTGCACCTGGGTACAGTGTGTAAGAGCCCTGGCCCTGGTCCCTGCACCTGGGTACAGTGTGTAAGAGCCCTGGCCCTAGTCCCTGTACCTGGGTACAATGTGTAAGAGCCCTGGCCCTGGTCCCTGCACCTGGGTACAGTGTGTAAGAGCCCTGGCCCTGGTCCCTGCACCTGGGTACAGTGTGTAAGAGCCCTGGCCCTGGTCCCTGCACCTGGGTACAGTGTGTAAGAGCCCTGGCCCTGGTCCCTGCACCTGGGTACAGTGTGTAAGAGCCCTGGCCCTGGTCCCTGCATCTGAGTACAGTGTGTAAGAGCCTTGGCCCTGGTCCCTGCATTTGGGTACAGTGTGTAAGAGCCCTGGCCCTGGTCCCTGCACCTGCTCCCTGCACCTAGGTCCTCTGAGGCTAAAACCTTACATTTTTGATGCTCAGTTGCTGACCTTTCTCATGGTTTCCTTTTTAAGCTTTACTTTTTAAAAACTTTGTTTTCATTTTGTTAGAAGAATTTTATATTATTTGAGAAGAGAACTGAAAGGCTATATGGCAAGCCAAATTACAGTGAAATATGGATCATGTGGCTATCAAAAGCCCATAGAAGATTTTATACACTATTTGGAGGATGGAAAGTGTTAAGCCCAAGATTAGAATTGGATGCTTCATTTTAGAAAACACTGAAGTCTAGTTAATTGTAATTGTTTAAAAACAATACAAGTTTCAAGAGAATAACAAATATTTCTACTGTCTCCTGGGTAATTATATGTTTTAATTTTCTGGACAAGGAAGTGTTTTCTTGGCTTACGTACTATAATTCAGAATTCTTATGAAGTAGAACACCCAGTTAGCCTGTACAGGAAGAACATGAGCACCTGCTTACACTTCTTGCAGAAGACCTGGAATATCATGTGACAAATGAGGCAGGGCTCGTGTCTCCTCCTAGTACTATCAAGGATGACATAATTTTCAAGCTAAGAAAATGGAGGCCCTGGGAGGTGAAAAGAAACAGTTGTGGAGGGAACGTTGCTATTCATTCACCTGTGGTTTGAACCCTGGTCCTGCCCACATTTGCTGGTGTTTCTGAGTCCCTGTGTGCACAGTGGTACAGGACGCTCGTATTGACACCTTTCAGAGCCGTTGTCACATGGAAAGGTATAGATGAAGTCCGAGATCTGGGCAGGAAATCTACAAGTATCAATTTTCTTTTCTTTGCCCATTGATTCTCTCTTCCTCTACCCACACAGACAACCACACTTCTAGTATAAGGTATCTTGTCTATGAGGTAGACCTGTAATGTGGATGGGCAATGCCAGCCAGGACTTGTCGTCAGCCAGGCTCCTCTAATTGTCCTGTGTGGACTAACTCACTCAATTCTCAGCAGTCCTAAGAGATATGCGCTGCGGGGGGGGGGGGGGGGGGGGGTTGTCTCGCTCAAAGTGACATAGTGGGGAGTAAGACTAACCCAAGTAGTCTTACTCCAGGGCCCAAACTCTTAGCCATTTAGCTAAACTCCCTCTGCTCAGCATCTCTTTTCATGTTTTCAGGACAGAGGAGAAAAAGCAGGTCTGCCAGGACTTAAAGGGCCCAGGTCTTTAGAGTGAGTAGGGAGCAGTGGGAGGGTGCCTGGCAAACCCTGTGAAGAGAGTATGGACTGTGCCTTAGGCTCCAGGACTAGGAGGACCGGATGGTTCTTACACTAAATGGCAAGTGCTTGCAGTGGCCCGTGTTCACCAGGACACATCTGTGGGAACCGCATTCCTTCCTTCCTTCAGCTGGCTGTTCCTTAGCGTGTACACTCTGCTCTCCTCTGTTCTGGAAACCTCCCTGATCGCCACACTAAGCTCTCTTTTCTGGGCTTCCATAGCATGCTATACAAACATGAGGGTTATGCTGGGGCTAGTTCCTATGTATTGAGCACAGATCAGGTGGCAGGGCAGTACACTGAAAGTACTTTACATATGTTTACGGTTGTTTCCCAGCAGCCCCCGCAAGGCAAGGCCAGTGGTGGTGGTAGCCTCTCTAAATGGGCAGAGACAGTGAAGCCTCGAGATGGTAAGGAATTTGGCTGAGATCTGCATAGCCAGGAAATAGCAGATCTGAGGTTTAAGCCAGATATTTTTACACTAAACATATGCCTTTAATAACGTTTATTCATCAAAGTCTATTTGTATTTATGCATGTGTCTTTCTCATAAGGCAATAGCTCCTTAATAACTGTACTGTATCTCACTCATGGTTGTGTAAAACCCTGTCAAAACTGTGCTTTAGAGAAGAGACAGGATACTTATCAGAATGTGCTTGTTTCCACTAAATATACTTGGATTTTAAATATGCTTCGTTTTTGTTTTTTTTCTTCTACTTATTTTTTTTATTAATTTATTCTTGTTACATCTCAATGGTTATCCCATCCCTTGTATCCTCCCATTCTTCCCTCCCTCCCATTTTCCCCTTATTCCCCTCCCCTATGACTGTTCCTGAGGGGGATTACCTCCCCCTGTATATGCTCACTTTGTTACGGGTTAATTTTAATATAACTTTAGATAGGATATTTATTAGCAGAGTATAAAGCTCACACTTAGTTCTTAGTAGGTGTTATGTTCTGCTGAACTGTGTCCCTCAAGTCCTAACCCTGGCTGTGATTAGGTTTGGAGACAAGACTCTCAGGGAGCCCATTAAGATTAAGTGAGGTCACAGGACTGGTGTCCTTTCTAAGAAGAGAAACCAAGAACTCTTTCTTGCAGTATGCATGCACAAGAAAGATGGGAGAGACTCCTTGAGAGTGGGGCAATCTGTAAAGCAGAGAGCCCTTGCCAGACGCTGAATCCTGTGGCTCCTTGATTGTGAATTTCTAGCCTCTAGGACTAGGAGACAGTGGGCCGCCTGAGCTTGGTTTGGCTTTGTTAGTTTGTTATTGCTGTTGGCCACCCCGGCTTAACGTGGTAGATTAGGTTGGTCTGGGTCTTTGTGCTTTGTCTTATGTAGTGTTATTATTTCCAAAAGCGAGTTGGACAGGAAGGGGTTTATTTTGCTTACACTCTTCCTCATCACTGTTCATCATCTGAGGAAGGCAGGACAAGAAGCAGGACGCAGGAGCTGATGCAGGGTCCGTGGAGGAGCGCAGCCGGCTGCCTTGCTCCTCAGGCTTGCCCAGCTGGCTTTCTTAACAGAACCCAGGACCACCAGCCCAGGGTGACATTGCCCACAGCAAGTTGGCCCTCGCACATCAATTACTAATTAAGAAAACCCCCTCCCGGCTTGCCTCCAGCCAGATCTTGTGTAGGCAGTTGCCCAGTTGATGTTCCCTCCCCTCGGATGACTCTGGCCGGCACTCTATAGAATTTAAATCAATGTTATTTGCCAAGATGCTCACAATTGACTGTTGAGTGTTCAGGGTCTGGCTGCGGGAGGTACTGTAACTTGAGATATGCTATTACAGATGAAAGTTCTTGTCTAGCATGGGGCAAGGCCCTAGGCTCACTCACTGCAGCTGAGGAGACCAGCAGAAAGGGGAGAGAAAGAGAAGGAGAACCATGCGAACTGTAGAGACCCAGAACAATGGGACTGCTTGTGTTACCTGAAGAGCTGCCCACAACCTGCCCTTTATTCACTGTGGACGCCACAGCTGCCCCAGCCTCTCCTCTTGGGACTCCCAGCTTAGACATTTTCTGTGGTCAATAAAGGGCAATTCAATGGGGACCACCCAAAGCTGAACAGGTACATTTTTTTAAAAAAATCTTTTTTCCTTTGAATATATATATATTTTTAAGTCAGGTCTCGTGTATTCCAGCTGTTGGAGCTCACTGTGTAGCGTAGCATGTCCTTGTGCTCTGGGTGCTAGGACCACCAAGCCCATGCTGTGTGGTGGGGGGAAATTAAACATGTGCTAGAAAGCCGCATTTCTCACTTGAGAGCGCTTTTCTTCAGAATGAGGGTGAAGACAGAGGGCTACGTTAGCCTCGTTTCTTTCTTTACTCTTCTCAAACTGAATTAACTCTATAAGGCTGCTCTGATTATTAAGTAGGCCTCTGTTTAAAGGCCACAGCAGGGCACTTGCATCTAGACAAAAAGTGCACGATGAAATTAGGTAGTAAACCGACTTGACATTCTGATAATTAACTGCCTGTGAGTATTCTTCTGTGGGCTCCGAAGGCAGCTGTCAACTCGTGCGTCTTTAGTGTAGGTACTCTCACTAAGCAAAAGGGAGACTAAGAAGCGTGTGTGTCGACATGTGTCTCTGCATGCAGAGGACTTGTGGCAGACAGTAGCAACTCTGTCATTTCCTTCTCTTTAACTTATCCAGATCATGTGGGGCTGTAACCAGAAAAGGAGCTGCCCCAGGCTTTCCTTCCCTTGTCTTCTCTTTGCTTTTTCCTTCTTGGCTCTGAGAAGAGATTACACATACATCCCTTAAACATTGAAGACGTATTTATTTCTACTTGTATAAATCAATACAAAATTGGTAGAACATAACAGCATTTTCGAAGCAGTGTTCATCAACACTTAAGAAATCTGTAGAGCTGAAATTATTTGTAATTGACTGCACCCAAACTCCTGCTCCAGCCACACTTCAGCTCCAGTCTGCCAGCTACCACTGTGTTCAAACCCCATGGCAGCTGCCAGCCCTGTGCCTTGTCTGGCAGGGACAGTGAGCTCTGTTAGGACTGGCAGCCACTCACCTGTAGCCACCAGAGAACCGTGTGGAGTTGGGAGCAGGCAGCAGCAGTCCTGCTTCTTCATGATCAGCCATTTTGTTGCCCTTGAATGGGACCTTCCTCAGGAAGGGTCACCGAGTGTAGGACAGCAGTGCACCATTATAGACTGTAGTAGTCTCGGTACGCTGTGTTCTCCATAGTTTTCTGGTTGGCAGTTTTTGTCACTGTGCTCCGTCTTCTGCTAAACTCTGAACCCTTGGACAGTGCTTTAGCCGAGTTTGAAAATAAAAGACCAACTATATACTTCATGCTTTGTTAAGCATACTTTTCTAAACCCTGACCCACAGTATGAAGTGCCTGAAGAATTTTTTTTTTCAATAATCTAGCTTAAATCTCTCAATTTTATCTGTTTGGACATTTAATTTATAAGTAAAATGTTTCTTTTTACTTTTGTCATAACTAGTTCAAGAGGAAATAGTTTCATGTGGTTGTGAAATGTATAGGTTATAATGGCACATTACACAATCTGAATCTAATGTTGATTGAATGATTGATTTCTTGTTAGCTTGGGTTTTTTTTTACTTTCAAAATAGTTTGTGAACCATTGTTATCATCTTTTCTTAGCAAGTTTTCTAATAAAAACTTGGGTAGAATTGGGTGGCTTCTGCTCAGATATTTCAGTTCCTCTGGTTCTTACAGCCTTACTGTTTTCAAAACTTTCTTTGAATACACCCACTTGTAGAGAGAGGAGTCATCAATATTTGTAAAAGAATAATTCACATAGACTCAAGTTACTCTCTGAGTGGCATGCAAAGCGATAAGAAGTCGCAGGCTTCCTTGAGAAACTGTATGTGCACACAAGAATGAGCTAAGCAGTGACCAGAGAAGACACAGAGTTGCAGAGGATTAAAGTGACCAAGTCAGACATAGAGACATAATAGAAACAGAGAAGGAAGTCGTGTCAGCAGAGAGCTAAGGTGATTAATAAAGACATACAGAAATGCATGAATCTGAAGTAAAACCTACAAGAAGCAAGGAAAGGCCAAAGTACTTGGGAAACTTTAGCGCCGTGCAGGTGATGAGACATGATACTGTAGAGGACCCCACTCCTGTTTCCTGTTTGCAGGAAGCTCTGAGGGAGCAGACGTTTCCTATCCGTGAGTGTGAAGTTCATCAGTTGAGCTTTCTCCATAAGTTCTTTGACTCTAAACCTTTTAAGCTGCTGCCCGGTGTTTTAGGTAGAACTGTGAGGATGATGTTTGGTGGCAGTTTGAGGTGTTTCCCGCCATGAGCAGTGGGCATCACCTTTGCTCCTGTGTCCCTGCTGGTCACCTCTGTCCTTTCCTTCCTGAAGTCTCTTGAGAGCAGAGTTCTTATGGCTCACCAGGCACATAGTGAGCACTCACAAAGCACAGGAGAGAACTGGGTGCGCATTTGGCCATTCTTCCAAGGTACATGTTTACATCATCTGTAAAAATGTGTGCTCTCAAGCTAACAACATGGCTCAGTGCATAAAGGCAATCAAGCCTGATCCCAAGGACCCAAATGATAGTGGACAACCAACTCCCAGAGGTTGACCTCTGACCTCTAAACACACTGTGTGTTACAGCTCAGAGGGGAAAGGTCTCCTGGCAGTAGGGAGCCAAGGAATATCACAAAGTCACACCACACAACAAAACTCACATAAGAGATTTATTGGGACAAACACAGGAGGGTGGTTGCCTCTGCTCGGGTGAGAAGCAGCCAAGAACTGAGCTGGAAGAGGCTTTGTAATGGGGTTTCGTGTGTGTGTGTGTGTGTGTGTGTGTGTGTGTGTGTGTGTGTGTGTGTGTATGTATGTGTGTGTATGTGTGTGTGTGTGTTGGGGAGAGCTTTCCAGGGTGGCCTGGGATTGGTGGGAAGTTGTAGTCTGATGTTGGGCTTTTTACTCTGTAAGGTGGAGTTGGCTGCACATCTAGAGGGGCTGAGGCTGGCCTTCGTGGCCGCAAGAGTGTTCTGTGGGCAGAGCCTGGTGGTTAGAGGTCCTCATGGGCGGTGCCCGCCCGCTCTCAAGCCTGAGGTGCTTACACTGTGGCACTAGCATCTGTACACACACACACACCACAACAAATAAATAAATATACTTTTATTAAAAATTTGTTCTAGGGGCTAGGGAGAGGGTTCAGTATTTCAGCGTACTTGTGCAATCATGAAGTCTAGCGTTTGGATCCAGCACTTAAGAAGAAGCTGGCTTTCCCGTGCCCATCTTTCAGCCCGGCTCTGGAGACAAGAGGATCACTGGGATTTGCTGGCTTCTAGCCTAGTCTAGAAAACTTGAGCCCTGGATTCAGGGGGAGACACTGCCTCAAAAAGCAGGCAGGACATGATAGAAGAGAACACGCAGTGGCCTCTCCTCACCTCCACATGCACATGCAGATATGTGCACACACAGGTATGTGAACATGAAAGCATGTAGATACACAGACACATACACCTTAATTCAAAACATAAATATGTGTATAACTAAAAAGCAATATCACCTACTGGTCTCAGATTTGGAGATGAGCTGCACAGCCTGAGGCCAAAGTTAGAAATCATGGTCAGCCATGAGAATGGAGACAGATCACTGAGGAAGAAGAAAGTACAGCTAAAAGTAGTGTGGTCTGTGGTCTTATGGCCTTACAGTCTTCATGGAAACTGGATCTCTTTATATTTATAACGATTTAGCTTGAAGACAGATTTTATAACTTAACATATTTTGCAAGCATATATTTTCCAAGGTAAGCAATTTTCAAAATTTATCTCTGATCATCTTTGACTATCTTAATACTGTGTAATCAAAGACTGCTTCTGAAATACTATTTTAAAATTTCTATGTAATGAAATATCTTCATTATGTATCTGGACTGTCATTAAATTCTAATATAAACAGCAGAAGAATTTGAGTATTCTGTTACCTGATTTGTTTTTGTAATTATCTAGAATGTTTTTGGAAATTTCTGACCAGAAAACTTGTACTGTTTTGTTGGCTTCCTGGAACAGCATAAACTATAAGAGAGAGAGGAAAAAAAAAGATTAGAAAACAAAACTTAGGTTTGTGGTGTAGTCAGACATGTGGTCTCGGGTCCCTGTCTAGTGTTTAGTATCTGGATCTCTAGAACTGACAGATCAGGCTGCGGGGTTGCATGAGCGGGGTCCAAGGGCTTCAGTATTTCCTGAGAGCCTTACATTTGACTCCAGCTTGAGGCGTAAACACACGGTCAGTCCCGTCCCACTCCCCTGCAGTGTCTAGAATATTGTCACCTACTCCATCCCCCGGTGTCTAGAGCAGTACATCCCATGTCCTTCTTGGGCAAGAGAGCTCTAAAGCTCAGCGCATCTGTCCAGGGCAGGGCAGGAAGGCTTGTCGCCAGCGAGCGATGCTGTCACTAGAAACAGAATAGATGTGTTTGCTACTGAGTGGGCTGTTACTATCCCAGCCCCAGGTACCACCACTTTATAGATGAGAGGCTAGAGCTGGGGAGTGGCCAAGCAAGCTGCTCACGGTTGTACAGCTGAGAAGCGTCAGGGCTTGAGTTTGGATGTAGACATGGGTGGAATCTGCACCTTTAAGCTCTATGCTGTCCCCTAAAACAGATATAAATCTTGAGAAGGGATTTAAAGAAAACCTAAAAGCCGGGCGTGGTGGCGCACGCCTTTAATCCCAGCACTCGGGAGGCAGAGGCAGGCGGATCGCTGTGAGTTCGAGGCCAGCCTGGTCTACAAAGTGAGTCCAGGATGGCCAAGGCTACACAGAGAAACCCTGTCTCAAAAAAAAAAAAAAAAAGTTTTAAGAGCACAGGTATTATAAGCAGAAAAATGTGATTAACTAAAGTATTCTTTTTGTTATTGGTGGTTTTGATTTTGTTTCGGGGGGGTGATGTTGTTTGTTTGTTTCATTTTGCTGAGATTCGTTTGCTCACATTAAGCTATATGGCCTCAACCCTTGTCCTTTTTTTTTTTTTTTGAGACTGAGTCTAAACTATGTGGCCCAGGCTAGCCTCAAACTCACAACCCCTCTGCCTTAGCCTTTACACTTCGGTGATTCATGGTCCCCTGCCCTCCCCCCCCCCCCATTGCCCACCCTTACCCTGGTATTGCTTTGAGGCTTAGGCTGGCCTCGAACTCATGATAATTCTGCTTCAGCCTCCTGCGTGCAGGGAGTGCAGGCAGCAGCACCACCCTCAACCTAAGGGAGGTTTTAATTCTTCTCCAGACTTTCAAGAGCTCCCAGACAGTTCTCAACTTCAGATACCTGGAAAAAGAATCTGAGCACCTTTGAGTCGCCATCCTGTGCTCGGCTCCAAGTCACTCATTCAACATAGATGAGACTAAGGGCCACACAGCAGTGGCAACAACCACTTACCTTCTGGTTGAAATTGAGGAGGGGGAGAGAGTGTTTGTAGAAAAAGGAAAAACTTCATCAAAGAAAGTGCCCACAATAGTCATCAGTGGACAACGCTGAGCTAACTTCAGGGTGTAAGTTAGAATCGTTTTTCTTCACAAAATTCAAAGCATAAAACTTATACAACTGTCCGTCAAAAGACTTGTAGAACAGTTATAGAGATCACAAACTAGATGGGTTCTCCTTTTGTTTTTCTTTTAAGTGTAGAATAACCCATTTGGTGTCATTTAATACAATTTTATTTGTTCGTATGGTAGTGCTATTTTGGGAGGATCAGGAGGTGTGGCCTTGCTGGAGGAAGTATGCCATTGGCGGAAAGGCTTTCAGGTTTCAAATCTGTCACCCCCAGTTCTTCCTCGCTGCCTCTTGTTTGTGGTTCGGGATGTGAGCTTTCATCTCCAGTCTGTACCTGCCACCTGCTGTCCCTGTTATAACTGAAAGCCCGGAACAAATGCTTCTTCTGTAAGTTGCCTTGGTTGTGGTGTTTTGTTGTAATAATAGGAAACTAACTAATATAAACACTATACAAAAAAAAAATAACAATTAAGAAGAACTCAGACTTAAGGATTGCCAACACATACAGTATGATTTCAGAGAAATAATATAATTTTTGGCAAATAAACAAATTGAACATTTTCTTTCTAAGTAATTCATTTGAAAGTTGTACACAGACACTTACAATGCAGAAACACAATTCTTCATCCAATTTTAAAAACACCTTGCATGTAGGGTCTTTTTGTTTTGTTTTGTTTTGTTTTGTTTTTTGTTTTTTGTTTACTCTCAAGCACCAAATAGGTCTTTTATTTATGTTTGGCTTTGGGGTGGGGTGGAGAGTATGAGAGGAAGAAAGGGAGGGAGAGAAGGAGGAGTGGGTATTTTCCTATTTGTCTTAATATTTTTGAGTAAAAATTGTTGGCATTTCTATTTTACTTTATTGGTTTTATCTTTAATTTCATTAACAGCTCCAAACACTTAAAACCAAAAATGATAGCCGAGTAGCACAGCCTGAGGATAACGTTACATGTTTTTTGTTGGTTGGTTGGTTGGATGGTTGGTTGGTCAGTCAATTGGTTGGTTGGTCAGTCAATTGGTTGGTTGGTCGGTCAATTGGTTGGTTGGTTGGTCAAGGCAGGGTCTCTCTGTGGTTGGTTGGTTGGTCGGTCGGTCGAGGCAGCATCCCTCTGTGTTAGCCTTGGCTGTGCTGGAATCACATTGTAGACATCACGTGTTGTAGAGGATGGAAATGCTCTATGATTAGACCGCACCCATGCTTTCCCTTTTGTGCAGTTTCACCGGCCACCTCTGGAGGCGCTAGATTAAACTAGGGCCTGATAAATGCTAAGCTTGCACAACTGTTCTAAAATTCTTTGAAGAATAAGCTTTAAGTGTGATTTTTTAAATAATACACATTATACCTTATTAAAGCAATTTTTTTCTTTTTTTAAGGAAAAATTGTTCTTACCGAATCTATTCACAGTTTTTGTGGCCAGGTCTGTTGTTTGAAAATGATTTCATATGTGATAGCAAGAATGTTCTATAGGATCCGAATATTTTAAAAGATACTCAGAAATACCATTTAATTTTTAATTATTTATTTATTTACTATTTAGGCTATATGTCTTCTCCTACACAGATAATAGTTCCTCCAAATATTCCCTGGCTTTCTTCTCCTCTGAGGGAAATGTAATTAAGAATAGAATACTATTGGTATGTTGATAACTAAATGATTGCCAATGTCCGTTCCATTTACTATATACAAGTGTTCTGTGTGTCTGTGTGTCTGTCTGTCTGTTTCTGTGTGTATAGTCACTAAAAATTAGGGTATAAATTATTTTTTGTTTGTTTGACTTTTTTCTACCTTTACTTTTCTGAAAACCTAAGACGATAAGGTAAGAAAAGGGTGAGATGCCTTTCTGGGTTTAGTCTACTGTCCTCTTTGTGTCTGGCTGTTAGTCTACTGTCGTGTGTGTGTGTGTGTGTGTGTGTGTTGGGTGTTAGTCTACTGTCCTCTCTGTGTGTGTGCCTGGGTGTTAGTCTACTGCCCTCTCTGTGTCTGGGTGTTAGTCTACTGTCCCCTGTATGTCTGGGTGTTAGTCTACTGTCCCCTGTATGTCTGGGTGTTAGTCTACTGTCCCCTGTATGTCTGGGTGTTAGTCTACTGTCCCCTGTATGTCTGGGTGTTAGTCTACTGCCCTCTGTATGTCTGGGTGTTAGTCTACTGCCCTCTGTGTGTCTCGGAGTTAGTCTACTGCCCTCTCTGTGTCTGAGTGTTAGTCTACTGTCCTCTATGTGTGTCTGAGTGTTAGTCTACTGTCCTCTGTGTGTGTCTGAGTGTTAGTCTACTGTCCTCTATGTGTGTCTGGGTGTTAGTCTACTGTCCTCTCTGTGTCTGGGTGTTAGTCTACTGTCCTCTATGTGTGTCTGGGTGTTAGTCTACTGTCCTCTATGTGTGTCTGGGTGTTAGTCTACTGTCCTCTATGTGTGTCTGGGTGTTAGTCTACTGTCTTCTATGTGTGTCTGGGTGTTAGTCTACTGTCCTCTATGTGTGTCTGGGTGTTAGTCTACTGCCCTCTCTGTGTCTGGGTGTTAGTCTACTGTCCTCTGTGTGTGTCTCGGAGTTAGTCTACTGTCCTCTCTGTGTCTGAGTGTTAGTCTACTGTCCTCTATGTGTGTCTGGGTGTTAGTCTACTGTCCTCTATGTGTGTCTGAGTGTTAGTCTACTGTCCTCTCTGTGTGTCTGGGTGTTAGTCTACTGTCCTCTATGTGTGTCTGGGTGTTAGTCTGCTGTCCTCTATGTGTGTCTGGGTGTTAGTCTACTGTCCTCTATGTGTGTCTGGGTGTTAGTCTGCTGTCCTCTTTGTGTCTGGGTGTTAGTCTACTGTCCTCTATGTGTGTCTGGATGTTAGTCTACTGTCCTCTGTGTGTGTCTGGGTGTTAGTCTACTGTCCTCTCTGTGTGTCTGGGTGTTAGTCTACTGTCCTCTATGTGTGTCTGGGTGTTAGTCTACTGTCCTCTCTGTGTCTGGGTGTTAGTCTACTGTCCTCTATGTGTGTCTGGATGTTAGTCTACTGTCCTCTCTGTGTGTCTGGGTGTTAGTCTACTGTCCTCTATGTGTGTCTGGGTGTTAGTCTACTGTCTTCTATGTGTGTCTGGGTGTTAGTCTACTGTCCTCTATGTGTGTCTGGGTGTTAGTCTACTGCCCTCTCTGTGTCTGGGTGTTAGTCTACTGTCCTCTGTGTGTGTCTCGGAGTTAGTCTACTGTCCTCTCTGTGTCTGAGTGTTAGTCTACTGTCCTCTATGTGTGTCTGGGTGTTAGTCTACTGTCCTCTATGTGTGTCTGAGTGTTAGTCTACTGTCCTCTCTGTGTGTCTGGGTGTTAGTCTACTGTCCTCTATGTGTGTCTGGGTGTTAGTCTGCTGTCCTCTATGTGTGTCTGGGTGTTAGTCTACTGTCCTCTATGTGTGTCTGGGTGTTAGTCTGCTGTCCTCTTTGTGTCTGGGTGTTAGTCTACTGTCCTCTATGTGTGTCTGGATGTTAGTCTACTGTCCTCTGTGTGTGTCTGGGTGTTAGTCTACTGTCCTCTCTGTGTGTCTGGGTGTTAGTCTACTGTCCTCTGTGTGTGTCTGGGTGTTAGTCTACTGTCCTCTATGTGTGTCTGGGTGTTAGTCTACTGTCCTCTATATGTGTCTGGATGTTAGTCTACTGTCCTCTCTGTGTGTCTGGGTGTTAGTCTACTGTCCTCTATGTGTGTCTGGGTGTTGGTCTACTGTCCTCTGTGTGTGTCTGGGTGTTAGTCTACTGTCCTCTTTGTGTCTGGGTGTTAGTCTACTGTCCTCTTTGTGTCTGGGTGTTAGTCTACTGTCCTCTCTGTGTGTCTGAGTGTTAGTCTACTGTCCTCTATGTGTGTCTGGGTGTTAGTCTACTGTCTTCTATGTGTGTCTGGGTGTTAGTCTACTGTCCTCTATGTGTGTCTGGGTGTTAGTCTACTGTCCTCTCTGTGTGTCTGGGTGTTAGTCTACTGTCCTCTCTGTGTCTGGGTGTTAGTCTACTGTCCTCTATGTGTGTCTGGGTGTTGGTCTACTGTCCTCTGTGTGTGTCTGGGTGTTAGTCTGCTGTCCTCTTTGTGTCTGGGTGTTAGTCTACTGTCCTCTATGTGTGTCTGGGTGTTAGTCTACTGTCCTCTTTGTGTCTGGGTGTTAGTCTACTGTCCTCTCTGTGTGTCTGAGTGTTAGTCTACTGTCCTCTATGTGTGTCTGGGTGTTAGTCTACTGTCCTCTATGTGTGTCTGGGTGTTAGTCTACTGTCCTCTCTGTGTGTCTGGGTGTTAGTCTACTGTCCTCTCTGTATCTGGGTGTTAGACTTCTCTCCTTCTTTACAGAAGCACACAAAACTGTTTCTGCTCTGCTGAGAGCTCTCCTCTCTCCTCCCGGCTGATGTTCTTCTGGATTCCTCCTCAGATCTTGGCACCACAGCTGTTCCTGTTCTCTGGGGTGCTTTGTGCTGAGGAGCTGTCAAGAACTCAGGAGGAAAAGAACTGTTCTTGGAATTTCCAGTTATCTTATAACTCCACTAAATGTCTTGTTTTTTTCCAACTTATTTGATATAACCTATGCTTAAAGGCTGCTGCGTGGTTCTTTCCCCACTTATTACCCAGTACCAGCTCTGCCATACCCCATAGAATATCATTCACTCTAGACAAAAGCGTGCCTCAGGCTTGTTTCATGTGTTATGTTGGGCAAAGCTAGACTACATTGACAAACAGACATACTTCATGTTCTTGTGTTGTGTCCATGCCACCTTCAGGTCAAGGCTGATAAACAGCCTCCATTTGGAACAGAGACTTGACCCTCTAGCCCATGTGTGAAAGAGCTCTATCATGCCTCTCTCCCTCTCCCATCTTCCCTTCCCCTCGCTCTCCTTTGTTGTCTCATTTTGGGTTTCGACACAGTTTTGCTGTGTTGCCCTGGATGACGCCAACCTTGCTGTGTAGAACAAGCTGACTCAGACTTCTAGCATCCCTTCCGCCTTAGTTTCTGCAGCGATGAGACCACAGCTGTGAAGCCACCACACGTCATATTTTTCACTCTCATCTCATTAACAAAAGTTTGCGTGCTCTTACTTTACTTTAACGGGACAGAGATGTATGATTCTGCCATTGGCTTGTAGTGGTAAAGGGAGTGGGCGTGCACATCAGCCTGTGCCAAAAAAGTAAATAGGCAGTCTACACAGCTGTCGCCAGGTTTTGTCTTTTAGATTTTTCACTGGCATTCTCTTCCTTCTGGTTTTTCTAAGATAGAGGAATAAAAGATCACTGCTGCTGTTGAGACATGCTACACACACATACACACGCACACGCACACACACACACACACACACACACACACACACACACACACACAATTCCTATCATCACTTAGCTACTAAGTTGGTGGAACAAAGGAATCACGGATTCCCAGGTCAACTGTCCTGAGTAACCTGAGACAAACAGCCTGACTTCTATAAGTTTATGTTCTATGTATGAAATCTTAATTATTCTCTCTTAGCTGGGTTCCTATCTGGCTCAGTGGTTAAGAGCACTATCTGCTCTTCCAGAGATCCTGAGTTCAATTCCCAGCAACCACATGGTGGCTCACAAGCATCTATAATGTGATCTGATGCCCTCTTCTGTCATGCAGGTGTATGTGCAGGCAGAGCATTGTGTACATAATAAATAAATAAATAAACAAATAAATAAATAAATAAATAAATATTTTTTTAAAAAGACATATCTGGTGAATAAAGCACTTCTCTCCCAGTGGGGACACTTAGGCCACAGACCCTCCCTTTCCATGCCAGTACCTGAAGTAGCTTCTGTCTCATTCCCAGGAAATAAATGGATAAAATTCGGGGGTTCTTAAACTTGAATAGAGAAGACTAAAATAAGGGCTTTCTTCATAGTCATATTTGTGTTTAAAACCATTATTTGGGGTAGTTCTTTAGGCTTCAGTCTTTAGGCTACAGTAGACTGCCGCAGACAATCATGGCGTGACTGGAGTGAATAACAGGAACGTATGTGGCTCATTTGGTAGAGTGTTCGCCCAGCATTCAAGAAGGACAGTGTTCATTCCCAGCACTGCGTAAAGCAGGTGTAGTGGCACACTGCTCAGTCCCAGCACTGCGTAAAGCAGGTGTAGTGGCACACTGCTCAGTCCCAGCACTGCGTAAAGCAGGTGTAGTGGCACACTGCTCAGTCCCAGCATTCTGGTAATGGAGGTAAGAAGAACAGGAGTTCAGAGTGATCCTCACCTACTCAGTGAGCTCTGAGGCCAACCTGGGCTGCACAAGACTCTGTAAAAACAAACAAAGGATAAAACATGGGTCCTGAACTGATGGTTAAGCAGTTAAAGATGTGCTATTCTTGCCGAAATCTAGAGTTTGGTTCATGCATACACAAAGGGGGGGGGGGGCAGCAAGTTGGCTCAGCAGGTAAAGGTGTTAGCTATTAGAATTTGATCCGCAGTGCCCATGAGATGGAAGCAGAGAACCTGTTCCTCTGGTGTGTGCATGTGATGGCTCCCATAAGAGAAATAAATAAATTTTAAAATAAAAATACAGAGGCCCCTGTGTTTAGTGGCAGGCTATACATACTATTACAGTTATTCTATTATACAAGAAAACTGATAGATGGCAGGAAAATTGCAATTCACATTAGCAAAAAGTATTTTAATCAAAATCTAGCCCCAGTACTTAGTGCTCATAAACTTTCCAGCAAACCAGCTAACATATTTGGGCTTCTGTATTCTTCTTAGTAAAACACGGTTAAGAGCTGGAGATATAGCTCAAATGTAACCCTTGCCTAGCGTGTGAGATGCTCTAGACCAGTGGGTTCTCAGCCTTTCTAATGTGTGACCCTTTAGTATAGCTTCTCTGCTGTGGCGACCCCAACCATAAAGCTGTTTTGTTGCTATTCATAACTCTAATTTTGCTACTGTTTTGAACGGTAATGTAAACATCAGTGCCTTACATGACCCCTGTGCAAGGGTCATTCAGCCACAAGGGGGTCCTGTCCATGGGTTGGGAACCACTGCTTTAGAGTCAACCTCCAGTACTGGAGGGAAGGAAACAAGCAAGATTTATTAGCCTAACTTGATGAACAATAAATTAGATGCTATATTAAGAGTCATAAGGGCTAGAGTTGGCTCAGTAGATAAGAATGTTTGATGTGCAAGCCTAAGTTTGGGTCCAGCACCCACATAAAAAGTCAGGTGCTCCTTCATATGTAACCCCAGTGCTAGAAGACAGACTAGAGCTGCGGTTCTCAACCTTCCTAACACTGCGACCCTTTAACACAGCCCCTCGTGTTGTGGTGACCCCCAATCGTAAAATTATTTCGTTGCTACTTCATAACTGTAAATTTGCTGTTGTCGGGAATCAAATGCAATGCCTGCGAAAGAGTTGTTCAAACCCCAAAGGGGTTATAACCCATGGGTTGAGAATTAGGGGTGTCCTCTCTGGCTCTTCCTGAATGGCATTCTAGCTCCAGGTGAAATGAAAGACACTGTTTCAGAAGAACAGTGTAGAAAATGATAGACCAGAACACTGGACTGCACACATGCCTATGCACACATGTGTGCACATACACCATACTCACACACATACACACCAAAACTCCAGGTAAAGAAATCCTGGTGTCTGACATTGAGGGTTGTGTACGTTGCTCAGCTCTATCCTGAGTCCTTGCCCATGGCGTCTGCTGCCTGGCTGGCTTACGCATGCTGCCACACGTAGGATTTACTGCCATTTCTAGATGTCTAGATTGGTTGAAAAATAGTAAATAATCTGGCTTGAAGCTTGGAGCGGAACAGCCTGTGTCCCGACATTCTTCTTCATGGGAAACGCATCGTCAGCCCTTTTTCCTGCTTCACCCTCTTGCAGCCCTGGACATGTTTTGTAGGCTAAATGGAGCCTGCCCAAGCTCCCCCTTTCGTCAGTCAGGGCTTCTCGGTGCATAGTCACAGAGGTCTCGCATAGTGGCACTTGCCTCCTGTGCTCTCGCTGCAGGCCAGTTCACGGTAGCTCTTGTGTCTCCTAACCCCTACTTGCCTTCAAGAGAGAAGACTCAAGTCCTTGCCTGTCTTGAAGCCATTCAGAACTCACAGAGCTCTGGCACTGGCCACGGGGCCCATTGCTAGGTGGCAGTCATGACTCAAATCCCCTTTGTTGTGCTCAGTCTCCATAGTCACAGGCAAAAGTCTGCCTGTCTTCATTGGTTTTCATACACCCTTCCCACTAACGCTTCTGAGACTACATGTGTGCCAACTCCAGTTCAGCCGGTGCTTTCACTTTCTCATATTCTACTGTATCTTGGACTCTTTGCTGGTATATTACCTAGGTTGCCACTGGCCTGTCATCTCTCCCGCTCTTGATTGTGCCTGAAGCAGTTTCATGTCTAAATGATGAGCCCTGGAAGAGAGGGATTTGTAATGAAAACGGAGGTACCAGCGTGCTCTTCGTAATCACTTCTTTAATCCTCTACCTGCCATTGCCGGGGAGAGAATCATAATTATCAGAGCAGAGAGCTCCAGCGCCTCAGCAGAAAGAGTGGGCTCTGTGGGAGGGGACGTGACAGGCTGGATCCTCCTGTGGGGCGGGGGACAGTTATTTTGGAAAACTTTGACAGGAGATCTGATGTATTTGTATAACCTTTTCATGTAGAACCGCGCAGCAGTGAGAGAGGAGCTTTTGGGTTTCTTCATCAAAAGCTTAGTACGTGAAGAAATAGGACAGTGGTTTTGCTTGGGTAGATGAGGGTCAGAGAGGCGGGTGTGATCTCCTCGGGATATTAATGTCTGCCTTCAGCCGGGGGAAATGAGCCGTCGCTTGAGTTCCAGGCAGCTTTATGTGCTCATCACTAGGGATTCCCATATGTCCGGGGAACTGCAGCAGTGAGAGATGGCAGAGCTCAGTGGTCGAGTGCAGAGGGCTCTCATTGGAATTCATGGCAGAGCTCCGCTCAGCCCGCCCAGAGCAAGCCTGCTTAATGCTGTTCAGCTGTCGGTCTGATAACCTGAGTTGCTGTGGACAGTCCCTCCACGGGCTGCCCTGACAGTGACAGCCGAAGCACCCAGATGTCTTGCTAATCTTTCTTGGTAGTCTCAAGTATTTTTAACCCTTTTCCCGATACCCAAACCCAAAAGTCCTCTGGCACATTTGGAGGGCTCTCCTAGCTAGGCTGGCTCTGTTTTCCTGGCAGAAAAGAGCCCAGCTTAACCATTTTCCGGAACCAGATGCTATAGTTAGCTTCCTCTTCCCATAGTGAGCATCTGGCTGGTCTGTTGGATAATTACGTGTTGATAGTGTCGTGCTTGTGTTTGAGTTGCCCAGATAATAGGTTTAAAGAGTGTATTCTTGAAGATGGTAAGCTGCCTGACTTACTGTACTTCATTAAAGTCAGCTCACAGGGACGCCAAGGGACCACTGAGCAGAGTGGTGTTTGCTTGTGCTCTGAGACCAGGAGTAGCAATTTCTCGGCGGGGGTACTAATTTTAAATGATAAATATGTTGCCTCCTTGCTAAGCTTTGCCATCGCTCTGCTCTTTCAAGTGTGGCCACCTACGACAGCTCACCTCCTTGTGGGAGGGCTGGCAGGTATGGCAGGAATCGATTCCAGAGCAATCCATCCTGAGGTGTTGTCTTGTTTGGAAATCAATCAAGATGAGGAAAGCACTAATTTTTATGCTAAGTTGTGATTTTTTTTTTTTTTAATTATGTTTTGAGCTGGGTAGTGGTGGCGCACGCCTTTAATCCTAGCACTTGGGAGGCAAAGGCAGGTAGATCTCTGAGTTTGAGGCCTGCCCAGTCTTCAGAGTGAGTTCCAGAAGAGCCAGAGCTACACAGAGAAACCCTGTCTCAGAAGAAACCAACTGTGAATGGTAGCATAGAAATTCTTTAAGTGGCTAGACCTCGTTGCAAATGCCTTTAATCCCAGCATCCAGCATTGTGAGTTCCAGGACAGCCAGAGCTGTCACACCGAGAAGGCCTGTCGCAAACAGAAAAACCAGCCTGAACTTTAAATGGAAGAAATGTGTTCTGGAGGTATCCTCTGCAGGGCTCCTGAGGGAACCTTGGGTTTGGACGGGTTGTTCCCATCACTTCCAGACCGTGTGTCCATGCTCTGGTGGCATTCTCACATGGGCGCAGGTGTCAATATCTGTGGACTCACATCTGGACTACAGGTGAACTTCCTGAAAAGAAGCTCAGAGCCGTTCAGGCCTGCAGTTGCTTGAGTGTGTGGACACAGCTGGAAGGAACGCTGGGTCGTTGTTTCAGCCTCGAACCTGTGATCTGACCATGGAGAAGTCATACCCAGCCTAGAGCTTTAGGACTTTTCTTTTTAAATGTTTTGATAAGTGTAGTGTTGGGGGTTGGTCTGGTGCTATGTATTTAATTGTTAATTACTGGTCCCCCCAAAAACTGGCTACTCCCCAGATGAGCAAATGTTCATGTTTACCAAGTGATACTGTGGAACCTTGCCTCCCAAATTATGTCTGATTGGCCAATAAAAAATGCCTACACCTGTGCTGGGCGGGAAGGAGGTAGACAGAGCTAAGGTTCAAGGGCTTGCAGGGCAGAAAGATCAGGGGAGAAAGAGGTGCAGGGAGGAAGAAGAAAGTCGATCACCTCACCGTGGTTAGCATGAAGAAGGAGCACGTGGCCGAGAGGAGCTCACTCTGAGAATTGGCATGATGGAGAGAGGCAGCCCAGGAACAAGTGCAAGTATTTATGGGGATTTTGGGTGGGATGTGTTGTGGGGGATAACAAGATAGCTTAGGGGTTAAGTTCTGCCCAGCCTCAGTGGTTAAGGCATATTAAAAATGTAGCAGGTGTCTGTGTCCTATATTTCTGTAGTAGTGAGTTAAGGAATAACTGCTGTGTTAATAATCATATGAATCAATATTAATTATTAATAATCATTTCTACAGTGTAACCCTCATCTCTCAATAAGAAAATTCTCCTTTGCAGCAGATCGAGACCATTATAGAAAAACCACAGCCAATCAAAATGCAGACATCTTTTCCTTTTTAAAGACAGTGTTAATAAGTTGCCCGGGCTGGCAATGAACTCACTGTGTAGCCCTTTCGGACTTAAAATTTAGAATCCTCCTGCCTCCACCTCTGGAGTAGCTAGTTTTACAAGTGTGCATCACTACACCTGGCTGACATTTTGCTTTTAATGGTTAGAATTCTGAGTTTTAGTGCATTGATTTTAAAGTCAAAATTCTTATTTTTAAATTCAGAAACAAGATATGGTTAATTTTGAATGTTGTACTCAGGGAGAGCCTCAAAGTACTGTATCAGTTATGCTGTCAGCGCGCAAAAATAACAAAATGGGAAAGCCCTGGTGTTTCTCCTATTATTGCAGTTTAAATTGGATTATAGGATTTTGAATCTGTTTTACTTATAGAAACAGATAATGTTTGACGCCTAATTAAAAGTGTTCAGAGGCAAGTGGAGTGAGGTGACGCATGCCTTTAATCCCAGCACTTGAGAGGCAGAGGCAGGCAGGTCTCTTAAGTCTCGTCTATATAATGACTTACAGGACAGCCAAGGCTACATAGGCAGGCTCTGCTTCAGCAGCTGTATATGTTAAAAGGCTAGGACAGAAGGATTGAAAGCGTAAGACCAGCCCGGGCTACTGTCTCCCACAAATGAGATCATTTTTTACCTGGAATAGATTTTTTGAAAGCATATGCGTTCTAGGTAGTTTTATTTGTTTTGTTGTTATTTAGTTGTTGTTGTTGTTGTTGTTGGTGGTGGTGGTGGTGGTGGTGAGGGGTGTGTGTGTTGGGTGTGTGTGTGTGTGAGAGAGAGAGAGAGAGAGAGAGAGAGCGGGCGGGGGGAGAGAGAGAGCGCACAGCCCTCTGTGGAGGTCAGAGGACACCTTTCAGGGGTCTGTCCTCTCTCCTTCTATCATGTTGATCCCTGGGATTGCACTTAGGCTTTCTCACTTGGCGTCTTTACAAATGTGGTATCTCACAACCCTGTTATGGCTGCTTTTAAACTCTCACTTTTTTTTTTAGGAAATTGAGGCCAAAGCCTCATGTATGTTCAGTGAATACTCTTAAGTGTGATACATTTAAAGTATGTTTTAGGAATTCTTTTGTTCTTCCTGTGTTCCCTTGTCCTGAGATGATGGGGGAAAAACAGAACATAAACAAGCAAAACAGCCCATATGCCAGATGGCAGCACACGGTATCAGTGCTTAAAATGCAGAAAGCAGGGCGAGGCGATGCTGTGCAGACAAGGAGTGGAGTGGTGACTGCCATTGTCAGTGGAGTGGCTGGGAAGGCCTTGCAGAGAAGGGCACTTAGACCGAGGGGGTGAGCCAATAAGGAAGCTCAGCTTCCGGGAAAGAAAGCACACAGCATCTGTGGATGTGTGCCCTTGCCTGCGGATATGTGCTGGTGCTCATGCCTCCATGAGTCGAGGGAAAGAACCTGGAAATAAAGGACAGGGAAGCTGTGGTGCCTTGGAGTCCATCAAAGGGACCTTGGCCTTGTGCCAGTGAGTGTGAAATAGAGACTCTGGGGGTCTTTAAGCAGAGGAGCAGTGGGCTGACAATGGGCTCGTCATTCTTGTAAATGGTATTTTTATTTCCTTAGATGGGAGGAAGAGATGAGAGCCATACCCAAGCTGTGTGAATACACGGTTTGGGCTGAGCCTAGAGCACTTCTTTCTCTGTTCTAACTATCCCTGGGCCTAACCCTGAAACAGTCTAATCACACAATCTAATCTTCTGCAAGCCTGGGACTTGAAGGCTTCAGCTTCCAGCCTCCATCACTAACCTAGGCCTAGAGTGTTTTCAGCTTATAAGGCTTAATGCTGAATAAGCACACTCTTTCTTTTCTCTTTCTTTCTTTCTTTCTTTCTTTCTTTCTTTTCTTTCTTTCTTTCTTTCTTTCTTTGTTATTTTCATAACAGGGTTTCTCTGTGTAGCCTTGGCTGTCCTGGACTTGCTTTGTAGAGCAGGCTGGCCTCGAACTCACAGTGATCTGCCTGCCTCTGCCTCCCTAAGTGCTGGGATTATAGGCGTGCATCACTGCTGGACTCTGGCTGGCTGGTTTAGCTCAGCTGTTCTGGCTCAAAACTCCTCTCCAAGCTGACTGATTCAAACTGGCTTCTCTCAGCCTCACTGAATTGATCTGCTCAGAAAAACTGTCTGAACGGCACAAACTGAACTTCAGTGACTTCAGGAATTCAGCTGCACTCAGCTCCTCCTCTCTCCCTACACTGCTCTCAAGTAGCCTCTCTTTCCTGTTTGTTCTTTTGATAGTTGGGCTTATACTGTCTCTGACTAAATCTGCCAAATCTTTCTCTGACTTGTCACTTTGTCTGCCCCTCAACTAGAGGTCATTGTTTGGGATTAAAAGTATGTACCAAGGGTGTGTCTATATTCCACACAGGGGTTTAAAGATGTGTACCAAGGGCATGTCTATATTCCAACCAGATCACACAGACCTAGGTCTTTGGATGTGATCCCTTGCCATAGCAGCCATGTTGTGCTGGATTAAAATTCCTCTACAGTTTTCATGCTTGTCTCCCTTATACTTTTATATCACTGTCACCTCCTTGTTTTTTCATTTATTTTTTGGGATCCACTGAATTTGATAGAGGTGGCTTGTATGAGCATGTGTTGGGGAATTGTTTACTGGAGTGTGGATAACTTACCATATCAGTGACTATACCACTAAAAAAAAAAAACTGCCAAGAGCCTCTCAGGAACGGGCGAAGCCTCAGAAGCCCCTCCCCCAGCCATGGTGAAGGCCTTTTACTGGAAACCACAGCTGCGGTGAGTTCCCAAGTACAATGTTCCCATCCATTGGCTCCTGTATCTTATCTGCTCCCATACAGTAGATGCTGTATTCAGGGCTGAGCACACAATAGTCACTTACAGCACCTTGACAAGTTACCCGTCTGCATTAACTGCCACTCACAGCAAAAACAAGTAGGCATCTCTGCAGAAGGCTGGGAGCAGCACTGGTCTATGGATACAAACATAAATAATTCTAAAACAACTTGACACATCAATTGACAAGGTTTCCAGTAGTGAGCATGAGTTCCTTCCTGTGAAGGAAAAGGCCTCAAGCCAAAAGGTGGTTGGTCACCCCCATAATAGTCATGCCACATAGATCTCGTAATTTTCTTATTCCATTGTTACGTTCTGTTCTATCATTTATTGTCGTCAATTTCTTTTGTGCCTAAAGAGTATATCATGTGTTCGTTGGGGGCAGTATTTTAGGGTTTGGTGCTCTTCGTAGGTTCAGAATCCACTTGTGGTGTGCAAATGTGTCTTTCCCCCTTGGGGGATGCTACTGTACTGCCTTTTTTTTTTTTTTTTTTTTTTAATCAGATCATCTTACATTACTTGCTTTTGTTGTCACTTTATAGGCTGCATTCTAATCATGACATCTGTAAATTTCTGAAGGAAGAGATAAAAAGAACTTCTAAAATCAAGACTGGTGCCCCAACCACCCAGCTGTCCATACCTACTCAGCCATTCTTTTTTTATTATTTGTTTTTTCTCTATCTGGGCCTTAAGAAGACATTAGATTTTTTTAAATCTTAGGTTAAAATACATAAGGTGTTTTGCTTTGTTTTGTTAATCTTCGATGTTGATATCTTTCCTCTTCTGAAGGCCCTTCTGCAGGGTTTCATATTAATAAATCTGACAGGGCAGTAGGCCCGAGTCGGGATCTCCACCAATGCCTACACCCTCAGCCTGCTGCTTCAGATGCCCATGGGGCAGAGGAGCAGAGCCCGGGCAGGAGAGGAGGCCAGCGCCACTGCCTGCTCAGCTGTTCTTAACTGAACTATGTCCTGAGCCCTTTGTGGATTTCACAGTGTAAGCCAGGCTAGCCTCAAACTCATGATCCTTCACCTCAGCCTACAGAGTGCTGCAATTACAGGCTTGGTTGTTTGCTTGCCCATCATCCATCCATCCATCCACCCATCCATCCATCCATCCACCCATCATCTACCTACCTACCTCCTTACCACTCTATCTATCTATCTATCATCTACCTACCCTACCCACCCACCTATCATCTCACTCTCTCTCTCTCTCTCTCTCTCTCTCTCTCTCTCTCTCTCTCTCTCTCTCTGCCTGTCTACCTAGTTCCATCCATCTATCTATCTATCTATCTATCTATCTATCTATCTATCCATCTGTCTGTCTGAGGCAGGGTAGGTAGCTCAGGCTGGCCTGGGACTCACTCTGTAGCCCAGTAACTCAAATTCATAGCAATTCTGCTTCTGCCTCAGCTTCCCCAAATACTGGGGTTGAAGGTATGAGCCACTGCAGCTGGTTTACAAAACAGTTTTCCAGAATCAATTCTCTCCTGTAGTCTCAGGACTTGGGAAATAGAGGCAGGTGAGTCACAAGTTGAAACTCATCATCTGCCATACTGAGTTCAAAGGCAGTTAGAACTACACGGGACCATGTCGACAGACAGACAAATACACACATGCACACATACGCGCACATGGAGAGGGAGAGAACACATGAACACAGTGAACACACATGTGCACAGTAGGATGATAGACAAACTTAGTTGGTTGTGTACTTACCTGGTGAGTATGGGGTCCTGTACCTGAGTTCAGCAACAAACAAGCCAAGCCTGTTGGTGTACCTGGAAGGTGGAGACAGAAGTATCACAAGTTCAAGCCCATCCTCAGCTACAAGCCAAAATAAACAAACAACAGAACCCAATATATTTCTTCATAAAGTCTCGAGTGCCACATGGCTGTATTTCCAGCAGAGCTGAATGGCACCCTGAGTAGCAGCTGAGCTGGACCTCCCTGAAATTGTGCTGTAGGAGCAGGATTTTCTTCCCGTTGCCGCTCCCCATTCTATGCACCATGAATTGCACTGGCCCGTTCCTAGTCTTAAAACACTCGTTTCATTGGGTCACCTTTGTATTGCTTGATGGTTCCTTTATGACCCCATCAAATAGTTTAGTGTGCTCTGAGTGCTCTACTCAGAGCTCTCTTCAGTCCATGAGGCCAGCCTCACCTGTGCTCCCTCCTGTGTGGGGTCAGCCTCACCTGTGCTCCCTCCTGTGTGGGGTCAGCCTCACCTGTGCTCCCTCCTGTGTGGGGTCAGCCTCACCTGTGCTCCCTCCTGTGTGGGGTCAGCCTCACCTGAGCTCCCTCCTGTGTGGGGTCAGCCTCACCTGTGCTCCCTCCTGTGTGGGGTAAGCCTCACCTGAGCTCCCTCCTGTGTGGGGTCAGCCTCACCTGAGCTCCCTCCTGTGTGGAGTCAGCCACCTGGCACCTTAGTTACCATCCTGACCTCTGAATTTCAAGTTTTGCTTGTGCTGTGCCTGCAAAGTATTTTAAAATGGCATTACTAAGTCCAAGAATGGTGGCTTATGCCTTTAATCAGTACTAGAGGGGCAGTGGCAAGTTTGAGGCCAGCATGGAACTTGGTGTAGAAAAGTTTTCAGCCTCAGCATCTACCTGTCCTACCTTCCTATCTGCTTTTCCAATAATTTTCTTCCAAAAATCAATCCATATCACTCACTCATTCATCCATCCATCACTCACTCAAATATCAGTCATCTACCAAGCACCACGAGCCTGCCTACTAGAGACTGCTCTAGGCACTGGGGCCTCGAGTCTGCCTACTAGAGACTGCTCTAGGCACTGGGGCCTCGAGTCTGCCTACTAGAGACTGCTCTAGGCGCTGGAGCCTCGAGTCTGCCTACTAGAGACTGCTCTAGGCGCTGGGGCCTCGAGTCTGCCTACTAGAGACTGCTCTAGGCGCTGGAGCCTCGAGTCTGCCTACTAGAGACTGCTCTAGGCACTGGGGCCTCGAGCCTGCCTGCTAGAGACTGCTCTAGGCACTGGGGCCTCGAGTCTGCCTACTAGAGACTGCTCTAGGCACTGGGGCCTCGAGCCTGCCTACTAGAGACTGCTCTAGGCACTGGGGCCTCGAGCCTGCCTGCTAGAGACTGCTCTAGGCACTGGGGCCTCGAGTCTGCCTACTAGAGACTGCTCTAGGCACTGGGGCCTCGAGTCTGCCTACTAGAGACTGCTCTAGGCACTGGGGCCTCGAGTCTGCCTACTAGAGACTGCTCTAGGCACTGGGGCCTCGAGCTGCCTGCTAGAGACTGCTCTAGGCACGGGGCCTCGAGTCTGCCTACTAGAGACTGCTCTAGGCACTGGGCCTCGAGCCTGCTACTAGAGACTGCTCTAGGCACTGGGGCCTCGAGTCTGCCTACTAGAGACTGCTCTAGGCACTGGGGCCTCGAGCTGCCTACTAGAGACTGCTCTAGGCACTGGGCCTCGAGCCTGCCCTAGAGACTGCTCTAGGCACTGGGGCCTCGAGTCTGCCTGCTAGAGACTGCTCTAGGCACTGGAGCCTCGAGCCTGCCTGCTAGAGACTGCTCTAGGCACTGGGGCCTCGAGCCTGCCTGCTAGAGACTGCTCTAGGCACTGGGGCCTCGAGTCTGCCTACTAGAGACTGCTCTAGGCACTGGGGCCTCGAGCCTGCCTGCTAGGACTGCTCTAGGCACTGGGCCTCGAGCTGCGCTAAGACGATGCTAGGCAACTGGGCCCTCGAGCCTGCCTGCTAGAGACTGCTCTAGGCACTGGGGCCTCGAGTCTGCCTGCTATAGACTGCTCTAGGCACTGGGCCTCGAGTCTGCCTACTAGAGACTGCTCTAGGCACTGGGGCCTCGAGTCTGCCTACTAGAGACTGCTCTAGGCACTGGGGCCTCGAGTAATGAGGAGAACAGATCACAGCTGCCGTAGCGTTCACTTCGGTTTACTTCCTATACTTTCCAACATAGCATAGGCAACTTTTTTTTCTTTTTTAACTAAGACAGACGGTGTCACCAGATAGCCTTGGCTGACCTAGAACTTGCTTTGCCCCATGGTGGCCTTGAACTCACAATCTGCGTGGGTATGTCTCTCAAAGCTGGGGGTTATAGATATACACATACACCTGTTTCTTATAAACAGGTCAACAATGATGAGGTGAGGAGAACATCAAAGGCCCAAATTCAGTTCATCTTTGAAAATGCTGACTGCTAAATGCTGTCCTTCTGGGTTGTGAGTGTGCTGTCCACACCCTCGCTGAAGCTGTGTGCTGCTCATCTTCATCTGCACAGTGGGTAAACTAAGAGCATCATGTCACCATTCCTGTCCCCTTCCCAAGTGTTGGCACAGCTAAACATCCTCTTATATGATTTTCTGGAATTACTTCATCATATCCTTTATGATTTTTCTATTGTTTATCTTTTTCTTATTAGTATATCCAGTTTGGGCAAATTCCACAAGTATTTTAAATGTAACTTGTGTTCTCTGTGAGAGCAGTATGGCCTAACCACTGAGCAGTCTCTACAGCCTGTTGATGTAGTCTACTGTCTTCCTCTATTTCCCTCTTTTCCATCAACAGGTTTGCATTTCTATCCCATCAAGACAGACCTGGTAAAGTTATGAATATACTAAATGTGATATGATGAAAATGTGGGAAACACTGGTTCAGATGTCACGTAGTAAAAGGACATTCATAGATATTTTCCAATAAATATACTTTTCCCTTAATTGATATAATTTTGCATTTAGATGATTAATCCATCTTAATATGTATTTATTTAGATTGTGAGGTAGCAATCTTTTACCCCTTCAAATGGCAGCCAGTTTAACAACATCGTTTGTTAAAAAATAAACATGTAAGTAAATAAATATTTACCTTTTCTATAGTGACTTGAAATACTTGCTTTATTACAAAGGATTTTTCAAAAATATTTGGCTTTTTCTGGATTCTACCAGGTGATGTATATTTGTCAGTTGTGCTATTATCATATATTTTAAAGCTACAGAGTTTGAAATGTATAGCCCAGTGGTTGCCTAGCATATACAAGGTCCTGTTCAGATCATAGTACTGGAAAACACGCATGTGCACACCCAAAAACCTGCATTTGTAGCTTCATAACAAGTATTAAAATCTAAATCTAATCTTTTTTTTTTTTTTTCTGAAATCTTTCTAAGCTTTTAATTTATTCCTACATGATTATAAAATCTCTTTTCTAACTTAAAAATGTTTTAGGATTCAAGTAAAATTACTTTAAATAAATGACTCTTGCCTACCATTTTGTTTCCAGAAAAGACCCTAAATCTTGTCCGTGTTGTGTTTTGGATTTTGATGAGTTTGCTATTGATATGCAAAGAGCCTAGGCTTTCGAACCCAAGAGCCCCTGGCTTCAGTCCAGCTGCAGTTTACCAGCTGTGTGGATGCAGCCTGTCAGCTGAGCTCCCTTCTGGACAGGGGGAGCTCTGCTTACCTCCAAGAGCTGCTGTTTGAAATAACAGCTTATTTACTAATCAGCTGAGTTATTCTTACAAAACTTATTTTACACATGTGCTCAGCATATCATAGAAATTGGCTTAAAGTAATTAATTTAATAAGTGCAGGCATAATCACCACTAGCCACTTTTTAAATAGGACACCTGAGGTCTTTTCACATGAAATGACATCGAATGTGGCGTTTACATCAAAGTAGTCTGTAAAGAGAGTGAAAGCTGTGACTGAAGCAAGAGTGACCTGGTGCTGACCGTGCTGAAAGCTGGTGCTGAGTCAGTCCATAGAGGGTCTTTTTTTATTATTATTATTATTATTATTATTATTATTATTATTATTATTATTATTATCTATTTTTACATATACATTTATATTTCTACACACATAAACAATATACTACCTACAGTAAGAAGAACCACAAAACAATCAGGAATTATGTGTGTGTGTGTGTGTGTGTGTGTGTGTGTGTGTGTGTGTGTGTGTTACATTCAAAGTGTTTTGGCTATTTGTATTTGGCAGCCTTGAAGAAAACATCTTTCCTATCTTGGTGAGCCTAAAATTCTGAATGTAAATCAATATCTATCATATCTCATCATTATCAACTTAAAACATCTAGACATAAAAAAACATCTTAACCCCTAAACAACTAAGCTTAATTGTAAAACTAAACTTTCTCGTCTTCAGCCCCATCAGAGACTTGAGAAGGAATAAAATTAATTGCTTGAGTAGACAGGGAGTGCAGATGCAGTGTTTTCCACTTGTATGTTTGAAAGTTTTATTTCTTAACTGCATCTTTAGAAACAAGAAATAACAGCATGTGGACATTTAGGTAGCAGACAACATAAATATTGACTGTACCACTCTATGTTTTTGAAAACTCTGGAAACAAAGGAATGGAAGGAGGGATGGGAGAATAGAGAAGAAAACAAGGCATTGGAAAGAAGCGCTCCGTTGTCTTGACTCTCCCTGTGGAGAAGTGCATCGCCGTTGTAGTGTTTTGCCTCAGACCTACGTCCAAGGCATACAGAGACCTCACGGTTCCGTAGAGAGCAAACTTTAATTCAGCTGTTGTGCAGCAGCTGTGTGCCTGTGACGACGGTACCTGGGAGGGGCTAATTGGAGGTTAATTGACCCCTGAGGACTTACCGCTGTGCTCTATAGGCCTGACTTTAGCACATACCACTGTTTCCTCTTTAAATCAGTGACAGCAGTCCTGCAGCCTTTCTAAAGCTGTTGCTAAGTAACAAATTGCTCATTTAACAAGAACTTTCTAGGTAGTGTATGGAAGTAGATAATTAAATGTAGAAATGAAAGGGTACAGAAGGAGTTAAAACTTTATTTAGAAAGTGGCATAGAGCTGGTTCTTTTTACCATCTCACTATTGGTCTCAGTCACTGTGAGACATAGAGTCTCACTATGTAGGCTTGGTTGTCCTGGAGCCGAGACTGTAAGCCAGACTGGCCTCTCACTCACAGAGACCATCCTGCTTCTGCTGGGATCGTGGTGTGTGCTAAAGCTGAGTTTTTAATATTTAAACTGTGCAAGCCCAATGACCCGAGTTCAGTCCCTGAAATCCAAGTGAAAAAGCCAGTGTGGTGTAATCCCAGTGACATGGAAGTAGAGACAGAAGTGGCTGGAAGCTCAGGGACAGCAGAAACCCCAAGGGAGACCGTGCCTAAAGATAAGCAAACAAAAGCAAGATGGAGGGGAAAAACCAACTCCCAAAAAGTTGTACTCTGACCTTTACAGGTACATGGCTTTATGTTTAATATAAGATGATAAGATACAAGGTACCAGATGCCAGATATTAGATTATATGAGGTTTATTAAATAAGCATGGGGAGAGAAGGAAAGGGGGGAGGGGTACCCCAGAGACAGACAGACAGACAGACAGACAGAGACAGAGGAAGAGAGAAAGGAGGTAAAGAGGTAACAAGAGAGGGCTGTGACAAGGGGCTGTACTTTTATATAGCCCTGGGCAGGGCCACGCCCCCTGGCAGGTAGGCCATGACATCACAGGTAGGCAGACTAAAGCACAGTTCTGACATTCCTTCCTTTTCCTATATGAAAAATGAGGAACATTGGATTGTTTTTATATAAGGTAAGTTAAATTATATAAATGTAGGTAATGGAGAAAAAGAGAAAAAGCCATAGCAAAAAATGTCCAGATGACATGGTGAAGGGGAAGGAAAAGCTCTGTCCTGAAAGTTCAGGGTAGAGAACTGGGTATGTCAGCCATGTCCTGCAGCAGATGGGTACTGAGGAGCGCTGGGGGAACCTGGAGCTGTCTGTCCCGGGCCTGGAGCACACCATCTCAGCCTTCTGTAAATGGATAAGGGGTGAAGTGATCATCTTAACTACTTCCTGCTGACAGTAGGGTGGCGATAGGGGGTTTAAAAGGCTGAAATATTGGCCAGGTTCCAGAAGAACAGGCTATTGCATTTGCTGTTCAGGGTCTGAGAACATCTGTGGCTGGGAAGGGCAATGTAGGTCCAGCTGACACAATCTGTGAGGTGGGACTGGAACAACTGTGGTAGCTGCTTTGATGGTGTCCTGGATGTAGGAAGTCCGGCAGGGATACTGGAACATATATGTGGGCAGAAGACAAAGTTAGTAGGTCAGGGAGAAAATTCCCTTTAGGGTGTACATTTGAAACTCTTGGGAAAGCATGAAAAGAATGAAAGAGACAATGCTTGAAAATTTGGGAGAGCAAAGAGAAGGTTTGAGCATGGGAACTTCCTTCCATTTTACCTGACTACTGGCAATATTGATCTGTCCAAGTTTGGTTGCAGAGGCGTCTAAGCTTAGAAAGCCCTTAATGTGGGCGTAGGGATTTGAGATTCTCTAAAAGACATCCCAAAGGAGGGACAGGCTTCTGAACGTTTCCAATGGGGAGGTGAAGCCAGTAATCCCTTAAGGTGTCCCCAGAACGGATCATGACTCAAAAAACAGGTGCACAGACTGTTCCAGTGACTGTTCAGGACTGGACAGCGACTAAAAGAGCACAGCTCTGCAGCTGAGCTGGCCCAGGGACACAGACACCTACCTAGTGCACTGCGAATTTTTGGAGGCTAAGCAGTGATGGGAGCGACTGTGTCAGTTCTCACCCAGTGGGAATGGTCCTAGTTGTAGGCCAGTGAGAAGGACCAGCCTCAGTCAGGCAGACCAGGGTTGGGCACTCCGCTCCCAGGGAACCAGGGGGTGTCGCCTAGGAAGGGAGAATTCAGCTGGCATTGGGTACAGAAAGGTGGCAACCATGTGGCTAGGGAAGGGGAGTCCCAAAACCAGTGAAAAGGAGAAGGAATCCCACCCGCAGAGATAGGCAATAGGTGGGAAGCTTAGGCTTTGGATTAGCAGTACTTATCTGGATTCCATTTGACCTGAGAGATGGATTTCCCGTAGCTTACAAGAATCCTTCTAAGTTCATAAAGGGAGATAAATTTTAGACACATTAACATCATCATTGTTTGAAAGCTACAGTGAAAAACACATTGTTAAGAAAACACATCATAGGAAAAGGCATAACAGAGGCTTGGGAAAAGAACTTTATGTTAAAAGCACAAATATTCTTTGAGGTGCGCTTAGGAAAAAAAAGAGCCTTATGGAACTTTCCTGACACTTGTGGAACAGTAACATGGGGAGGACAGAAACCTCCTGTAGAGAAGAGGGCAAAAGCTCAGTTTAGCATCAGTGCACATCATGAAAGATGTCTGTCCAAGACTGGATGTATCTAATTTTAGTACAATGAGTGACATTTTAAGAAAAAGACAAACAAAAGGAAATTCAAATTTTTGAGTTTGGAGCTATGATAGGATCGTATAGTGGAATGTTTTACCATAGTTAGTTAAATAAATCAGAGCTCTATTGATCAGTATAAACACTCTGAACAGTTAATACAACAATAGCAAGAAGAAATAAAACATTTTTTAGACATTTTAACCTTTACAATTTGCACTTACCAACTTAAACCGCTTTCTTAAACCTTCTAGCATTCATAAAACACCTTAGGCTTTGTAACATTCATAACTTGCATATATCCACCTTAAAACACCTTCTTAGACCCTGAAACATTCACAAAACACCTTCTTGAAAGCTTTAAAACATAGATGAAATTGCTGTAAGCAGTAACTGTCCTTTAGCTAAAAGAATGGTAACAAGGTGGACTGTATCTAGACTTGACAGTAACTCTAGGAGTCGGGTGTAAAGCTTGGTCTCCTGAATGTGAAGAGGACTGGGCAGGTTCTGAAGTCTGTTTATCTTTAACCAGAGGTCTGTGAGTAAGACAAACCTGTTTGCCCTTTTAAATAAGAGATCTAGTGTCTAGTAGTCTTAACTAGCTAGTGAGTTGACCGTGGTAGATTACTTTGGGCTAAGGATCTGATTGTCTGTTTTTTAGCTATCAAGCTAACATCAGCTTAGCTGTCAGTGTGATCAGAGACCTGAGAAGGATAAATTATAACCTAAAGGAATCTGTTTATTAATAAAAATGACAGAGATGACTAGTCAGTCATATCACAATAAATAGACAGTTGCCCCGGTTGTCTCCTGTGGCAGCCTGGCACCATGAGATAGTCTTGCATCAGGCACAGAGGATGAGAGGCTGTTTCTGTAGAAGGTGAACATGGAAGAGACTGACCTCATCTTGTGTTCAGCAACATGAGACGATGACTCTCCGGTGTCCAGTTTGTCTGCAGGCTGATCCACAGCAGAGGGCGAGACGTTGGGAGCACTTTTGCTCTGTAGCCAGAAACCCCAATCCAGGGTTGAAGTCACCTGCCATTGTGCCCACATCTTCTGAGACCTTGGGAAACTCCGCTTTTTATAATAAATTTACATGTTAAATGCCATATTCAGCAGATCTCTGACAAGATTGAGGGTTAGCATATTTGAGTTAAGCAATCTTTATATTTGGTTATCTGCTCTAAACTATACTTTGTAAACATAAAATAGAATGTTACGATCTCATTCTGTGTTTCACCTTGAAAATATAACTAGTCACATTGGTTCTTAGCATAACTAAAAATACATTTTTGAACATGTTAAAGGACTTCATTTATAATATATTAACAATTAAAGCTAGGAGTTTTATCCCTCTTAAATTAGAGCCTTAAAAGTTTAAACATAATCCATAAAAAGAAATCAGAACAGATTTTTTTGTATGATCAATAACACCTAATTTAGAATTCTAGGCTAAACATGTTTTAAGGCAGTGGTCTAAATTTTAACATTGTAAACAAATGAATGTTAATACAGTAGAGCATTATAGAATAATTTTAAAAAAAACATATCAAACCCATTAGCCAAGATGCCTATAGATGAATCTAGGTTAGCGTATGGTGACAGGAAGAACAGCATTTATTTATTTGTCTAGGAATTAATAAAGACACAAAAACATTTTGGATCAGGGTTAAAAACATAATCTTGAAATAGGCCTTGATAACCTTGAAATCAGGAACATTTTGAACCAGGGTACAATAAAATGGCTTTTTGTCTAAAAGGAGATAAACAGAGGTTAAGTTTTAAATATGGTCCAAACATCACACCCAATAAACAATTGTATGATTTTTTAAGAGTATAAAAAGAAATCAGAGACAATTTTTATTTTTAGGAGTTGGAAAGTATAGTCTTAGAGAAAAAAAAAGGCAGTTTTTTAGCCGAGAGCCAGGAATATTTGACTCTCTTAGCCTACAATTAACTGAGTTAGCACAGCTGCCAGTCGCTAGTCACTGCATGAAGGTTAACCCACCCCTGGCCTTCCTTGGCCTGCCTTTGGGCAGGCAGGGCTTAGGGAGTATCCAGTTAATCTTGGGCAGATGAAAGGGGGAGGGGCCAGGGCAGCAATGGCAAAGCAAGCAGTCATGTGGCCAGGCCATGTGTAAGAATTTTTAAATTGAAGAGAACTAACAGGCAGTCCTCAAGCACCCCAGAAATTATCTGGGTCGCTTTGAAACAGAGTGGATGCACAAGCTGGCCATGAAGCAGGGAGTGCCAGTAGCAGGCGCTCCGGTTCAAAATCTCAGGATGTGCAGAGGGCAACCTGGGCCGCCCCAGCACCTCTGTTCTCACCCGACTCTAATAGCAGAGTAGGCACAGCTCCAAGATCATGCCCCTGCATAGGCAGGAGAGACAGGAAGCCCCGTGCTTGAGTGTTCTAGGGGCCGAGTGTTCTAGGGGCCAAGGTTAGGCTCCGCAGGGCTGGGGGCAAACCGAGACAAAGAGAGCATCCATTTACCTCAGTGGCACTCTTGAAAAGCTGGTTGGGAAGGCTTCCTCACATGTGTGTGGCTCTGGACAAGTGCGCCTAGGTTAGTCTGAGTTCTTAGCCAGTGGCAGCAGGAAGTCAGAGAGCAGGAGAGTTCTTAGAGAAAGAAACTGAGACAACAGAATGGTCCTCTGAGTTTCGTATCAGAGTCACAGGCACCAATTTTATGTTTAAAATAAGATGATAAGACAACAGATGTCAGATATTAGATTACATAAGGTTTATTAAATGGGCATGGGGAGAGGAAAAGGGGGAAAGGAGTACCCCAGAGAGAAAGAGAGAAAGGAATAGAGGCAGAAGAAGAGAGGGGAAGAGTGGGGGGGCGGGAGTAAGGGAAGTCTGTCCTTTTGTATTAGGCAAGGCCACGCCCCCATGGCAGGTAGGCAGTGACATCACAGGTAGGCACACTAACGCAGAATCCCAACACATGGCCCGAGTGTACATGCACACGCACATCTACACAAACACAATAAACCAAAAGAAACTCTTTGAACAAAAATGTGCCACCAATTACTCACCCTAAAGCTGCAGACATGTGTGTCATTATCATGTACAGTGGCTTCTCTGGATATGTGAAATGAGCAAGGAGTTTCTTTACCAGTAAATAACCCAGAACCATTTTCAAGAGAATATTAGTTATAAAAAAACAAGCGTGCAGAAAGATAAACATAAAATGTCTTACCCTTTTTTGGCACAATTTTTTTATCATATCTCTTAGGAATTAATTAGGCTGAACTTAACAGTAGCTCTAGGGAGTACAGTATTTACTTATCTTAGAAAACAAGTTTCCTTGCTGAGTGTGTAGCTCATGGCTAAGCACTTGTTTGGCATCCCCAGGTCCTGCTCAGTCACTGGCGCAGGGCAGGGGTTGATGGAGGGGTATAAACAGAGACAAAGATGACAAAAACAAGTGTAGAACCCAAGCTCTCCTTTCTTCTTCTCTCTCCCACAGACTGGAGGCCTCATTAGACCGCTGACTTAGTTATGGTCCTCACTGCTGTGAGGAGACAACGTGACCACAGCAACAGGAAATCTGCTGGCTTACAGTTTCGGAGGGTTAGTCCATTATGGTAGGAAGCACGGCAGCGTGCCGGCAGACAGCCTGCTGGAGGAGCCGAGAGTTCCACATCTTGGTTCGCAGGCAGCAAGAGACTGTGTCACTGGGCGTGTCGTGAACATGCCTCAAAGCCTGCCTCCGCAGTGACATTCTTTCTCCAACAGGCCCACACCTCTAATAGTCCCTATGGCCTATTGGGGCCAATCACACTCAAACTGCCGCAATCCCCAAGTCTCTACTGTGTCTCTAAGAAGTTGGGTTATAGTCTAGATGTGTTAAGCCCTGAATGTCCAAGGTACATACCAACTGAATCAGTCTGTCTCCTGCTGCTGAGAATCAGTGGGGTTTCCAGAAGCCCTCGTCCTAGGCTCTGCACATATCTCTTTGGCTAGACTTGTCATGTGATCACAGAGCTGTATCAACTGCTGGCGGGATCTTTGGAGTTTTGAGGTGGGGTCCTAGGCCGCTGAGGCTACCTATGTAGAGGATGGAGATCCTCTGCCTTCACTTTCCACAAGCTAGGATTAAAAGCCTACGGCACCATGCCCAGCTAACGAGGAGATCTTTTTAAAGGAGTGCACGGCTACCACACACGTAATCAAGCTCTGTTACTGTGAGAAGGTAGGTGAGTAGATAACTAACAATGCCTGCTGTTCGCGCTCTGAAATGTAGGGTGTAAGATCGTGGGGAAGTATTAGAGGCGAATAAAGTCAAAAGCAAATGAAATTCTTAATATATAATTCAAAGAGAAAGACTGAGTATAAATTTTTTAACTTTTTTTTTTTTTTAATTTCATATATGAGTTCTGTATTTACTTGATTTCCATTCCACACTTTTCCTTTTCTGACTCCTCCTGTGTGCCATTTCCTGTCAGCATCATGGCTTCTACCTCCTCTTCGGATATTATTGTTACATAGATATATACATGCATACAAATGGATTATATAAGCAAAGCCTGCTGGGATTTAATGGGTGTGGCTCCCTGTCACATATAGAAGACATTCTTGTACTGGATGCTCTGATCCTCAGGCTCTTACAGTCTTTCTGTCCCTCATCTATAATGTCCCCTGAGCCTTGAGTATAGGACTATGTTATAGACATATCAGCTGCGGATAGACACCCCATAAGCAGCTGTTCATTGTGCTTTGACCAGTTGTGAATTTCTGCGATGGTCTCTAGCTGCTGCTGGTGGGGGGGGGGAGCAGGGAAGTGTGTGTGTGTGTGTGTGTGTGTGTGTGTGTATGTACGTACATATACATATACACACACACATATATTACATATTTGTGTGTGTGTATGTATGTAGAATGCAATTAGAAATTACACTGTTTGAAAGAAGTGGTGGTAGTGGGTTTTCTATGGCCCACCACACTCAGATAGTTGGCTACGCTTCTAGCACAAGGCATAGATTTCCCTCTGTTGAGCAGGCCCGAAGTCCAATTAGGTAGCTGTAGTTATCCCCAAGATATAGTTGCTTACTATAGTACCCTTAAGGGCATCTTGCTGTGCTGCTGCACATAAATTCCTATTTAAAACAAAACAAAACAAAACAAAACAAAAAGCCTTCATGCAGCAATTGCTTCCTTACTCTGATCACTTTTCGTAAGTGGGTTGATTTGATTTGGTTGTTGTTGGGGCTGACGTGCTGGGAAGGATTGAGTCTGTGTCTCATATTATACCATTGGCTTACGTAGGTTACACTGTATACCCTAGGCTGGCCTAGAACTCATTAGTAGCCAGGGTTGGCCTCCAACTCTCTGTCATCCTCATGAGTACCACGTGTCCAGCTTATTCCTTTCTTTTTTTTTTTTTAAGATTTATTTATTTATTATTTATACAATGTTCTGCCTGTGTGTCCACCTGTACACCAGAAGAGGACACCAGATTTCATTATAGATGGTTATGAGCCACCATGTGGTTGCTGGGCATTGAACTCAGGACCTTTGGAAGAGCAGATTGTGCTCTTAACCTCTGAGCCATCTCTCCAGCCCCCCAGCTTATTTCTTTATTACTCCTTTCTAACGAAGGCTAAGCAGGAAAAATAAATAACCAAGAGTACAAAAATATGCATGAAGACTTTTATTTAAGGTAATTTTTAGATCCCATGCACGGAAAGCCTAACTATATCGCTCTGGGCACCTACAATAGGAGTAAAGTCCTAAGAAGCAGATTCTCTTAGATTCCTCCGCCCTGCATGGCCTCCCTGCTGGCCACTACCTTGTGTTTTTGCATAATGGGATGCAGAGTTGTTCAGCTGATAAAATGTGAGACGTTGGGAGTACAATACTAGATAGTAATTACGGAACAAGTTTAAAGACGATGGAACACCTGTTCCTACAGAAAGTGGGGGCCCATGATGGCAGTAGTTTCCTCTTTAGCGGTTATAGTCTAAGTAGTTAAAAACAAGAACAGCAAAATCCTCAATCTATGAAGTTGGAAGCTGGAAGAAATCTGTTCTCCAGTTTGCTCTCTTCCTTTCAGTGATGAGCTAAGTAAGAATGAGTTACTTGGGCGTGCAAGGAATTTACCTCTGAGCTGCTTGTGAAATAGACAAAAAGAAAAGTATTTTTAAGCTAGGTTCTTGATTAAGATGACTCTATTGATTTGGTCTAACCAAGTGATTTGAGGGAAACTTGATTAATTTCCCCATTTACTTTGAACAAAAAGAGGCAAGCTTGGGGCTGGAGAGCTGGCCAGCAGTTAGGAGCACTTACTGTTCTTCCAGAGGACCCAGGTTAGGTCCCCAGCACCCATCCATGACAGGTGTCTCAAAACCACCTATAACTCAGCTCCAGGAAATCTGATGCCTTCTGGACTCCATACACACACACACACACACACACACACACACACGCGCGCGCGCGCGCGCGCGCGGACAGAGACATAATTAAGAATAAGATATGAAAAAACAAAAAACAAAACAAAACAAAAAACCAACCAACCAAACAGCCAAGAACAAAGTCAAACAAGCCAGGGATGGGAATCCCAGCACTTAGGAGGCAGGGAGAGGACAGCCTGGTCTACATATCATCCAGGACAGCTGCCTTGTGAAACCCTGTCCACAGAGAGAGAGGGTGGAGGCTTAACTTTCTTTCCCTGGTGCTTAGAAACAAGGGTGAAAGCTGGGTGAGTGCATGCTGGGCACATACCACTGTTGGATCCTTGGATAGCCTTGGCTTACTCCCACTCCCCATCACTAGTCATCAGGTAAATAAACATGTCACACTGTCATTGGTCTGAGTTATCACTTTGTCCTTTCTAAACTTCATGCTGTAGATGAAGTATTTAACCTCCTTGGAATGCTGTAATAAGAACAGCAAGTAGGCAGTACAAACGAACGTGCTTTGTAAGTGATGGCTGCGGTAAACGATGATTTTCACTTAACTATTGCTACCATTGTTCTTGTTGTTCCTGAAGATGTGGCATTTAAAGGCTCTTACTTAGTTAATGAATGCTGTTTAGTATTATAGATGCCTTTATTAAAAGCTCATAGTTACTCATTTTCATCCTGAGGGTAATTCAGAACACCCACAGCTTCTTGCTTGCTGGGCTCTTGCTTTTTTTTATTCCTAAACTGCATGAGAGGCTTGACCTAAATGCTTAACCCTTCTGAGCTGTAGACTTCTTCATGATTTCACTATGTAGTTTTTGCAAATGTGACTATATAAATTTAAAAATAATGTTTTTAACTCTTTTAATGATTTGGGGGTAGGGTCTCTCTATGTAGCCCTGGCCACATAACTACTGGCTATATAAACCAGGCTGGCCTCGAATTCACAAAGATTTGCCTGTCTCTGCCTCCCAAATGCTGGGATTAAAGACATGTGGCATCAAGCCTGGTGTTATTAATTTTTTGAGAATTTCATATATGCATGCAATGTATTTTGATCATATGCATTCCCTACTCCCCCTTAGTGCTTCCCAGATCTTACCCTGCACCCCCAGATCTTACCCTGCCCCCCCTCCAGGTCTTACCCTGCCCCCTCAGAATCAGTTGTGGTTTGCTTTTTTTTTTTTTCTCTTTTTAGGAGATGGTTTTATAAAAATAGAGAGTATTTGCAAGTTAGCAATAAATGTTTTTCAGATTTATTTTTACTTATTATGTGTATGTCTGTGCAAGTATGTCCCATGTATATAGGGGTGCTGTCAGAAGCCAGGAAAGGGGCATCGGAGCCTCACTCGTTTCTGAGCTACAGCTGGACATGGCCCTCTGGAGGAGCAGGAAGCACTCTTGACCACTGAACTATGTTCCCAGCCCTACAGCAACATTCTTATTCTTTTAGTCACTTTGTGTTTGTTGGGTTGGTCGATTGGTTTTGGTTTTTTGAGACAGGGTTTCTCTGTGTAGCTGTCCTGGATTCGCTCTGTAGGCCAGGCTAGCCTCAAACTCACAGAGACCCGCCTGCCTCTGCCTCCCTGAGTTATTTTAGTCACTTTATTTAAAAGATGGTTTTATATCTTAGCTCCACTTCTTAAAAATATTTTCTGAGGGGGCAGCAAGGTTGCTGGGCAGGAAAAGGATTGCTTGAGGGCCACCTGGGTAACTGTATAGTAATAAGATCTCATCTCTAAGTGAGAGCAGCCTCCCTGGGCCTTGGCGATTCTGAAAGCTAGCTGGTCTATAAGGAGAGCTGCTTTTAGGTTAGGGCCCAATCCTAGTACCTAGAAGTAGCTTCCTGCTTGGCCGTTCTCTGTAACACTTGCTCTGCCCTCTGAGATGCCTCCCTTTTCTGTGAGACTTAGTTCATACTTAAAGCTATGTCGTGGGCGATTGTTTGCTTGCTTCTTACTTTAATTTAACATTTTTTCACACCACAAATTTTGATTATATTCTTCCCAGCACAACTTTACATTCTCTCTCTTTAAAAAGAAAAAGAAATAATGAGTGTTGCACAACGCTCTGATGTTGTCTGCTGTTGGAGACGCAAAGCTGGGTGTTCAGAAACTCCTGTTTCCTTTAACTCACCCCAAACCACCTCCATAAAGCCTGAGATTGCTGTGACGCTTACTTCACATTCTGGAAGCCGCATCCATGGTTCTTTAGGAGACAGACCTCTGAGAGTGAAGCTGCTGGGAGGTAATTCCCTTAAAGCTCAGAGAAGCTTCTATGTCTAGATAAGAGGCCTTCCCATCACCATCTGCAATGTTCGGGGTGTTGTTGTTGTTGTTGTTGTTGTTGTTGTTGTTGTAGTAAACAGAGTCTCATGTAACCCCTGCCTACACCTCCCAAATTCTGGGATTGTAAGTATATACTACCACAACCAGCTCACACCTGTTATTACTGTCGTCGTCGTCATCATCACCATCATCATCACCATCACCATGTGCAAGCCCAGCAGATATATGGAGGTCAGCAGACAATTCTTAGGGAGTATGCTCTCTCCTTTTACTTTCACATGGATTCTGGGGCTCACACTCAAACCTTTACCTGCTGAACCATCTTGTCAGCCCACATTTTTAATTTGTTCTTTTTCCTCATACTGTTTCTCTCTTTGGGAAACTTTCTACGAATATACTGGAAATGTGACGCAGTTTTATTCCCAGCCCAGCAAGTCTTCAGCTCTTCTTTTGTGCTCTAATGTTTTTGGTTGTGAGCCTAGCCTTTAACGGCTGAGCCGTCTCTCCAGCCCTATTTTGTCCTCTAAAATGCTTGCAAATTGAACAACTCTCTTTAGTTTGTCTCTTGTATTGTATGTGTGTCCATATACACTATGTATGTTACAGCAAAAGCTAGTGGGTACTTCCAGCATCGGCCTAAAATCTCCTTATCTAGCTAAGTTTATTAAAGGTACTTTATTTTAGCTGGTAAAAGATGTCTGTGTTTCCAGTTACCACAGCAGAGTTTTTCCTGTAACAGTTTGCTCACTGCCTTTTTAGCTTATGCTAAAAGGAGACCATTTTTACCCCTACATTGTTTAGACTCAGTTTAGCCCTTTGTTATTGCAACACTATTCATAAATATTTAGTTTACTTATCAAACACCTATTATTTCATAGCAGGCCATTGTGTATTTTGGTGATTTGACACCACCGTTTTCATTTTTACCTGTCGGAATTGACTGAAAGGCTTCTGCCAAGGGCCATGCAACCCTTGTGACTGCCTAAAGTCAGCCCACACTTGTATGTTTTGTGAGCTTTCCTTAAACTTTGCTTCCAACTTGTTTCTTGATGTTCTATTGGCCACACCCAGAGTTAATGTGGAGGGGTGAAATGGGAGCCTGGAAACTACATTATATTCGCACGGAGTCATCTAGAATTAGTTAGATTCCAGCAGAGCCCCAGCTCCACATTACTGTGCCCCTGAGAACTCTTTCCATCAGTGTGCAGCAATTTTCTCCCCTGTAATGGAGGATTAATAATACCTATCGCAGGGTTGAGGGGAGGCTTAAATTTTCAGTGACTGCTTGCTTTTGTTTTAATGTGCGTGAGGGGTAATTTCTGGTTTTGTGGTGCTTTAAGACAGAGTCTCATACTGTAACCCAGGCTGGGCTGGAACTCACTGTGTAACTCCTGGCAGTCCTCTGCGCTCAGCCTCCCAAGTGCTGGCTCTATAGGCATGACCCACCATGCTCCCATCTTACTGTTTTGTTTTGCTTGTTCTGCTTTGTCATGTGCATTGTATTCCATCAGATTTCGTTCTACAGGGTTGATATACTTGGAAGTTTTTGTTTGGTTATAAAAGGTAATACTGTCATTCTCATACAAAGTGTAGAAAAGTATATAAAAGGAAATAGGCATCCCCTGACATCTCGTGGAATTTAGTCCTGATCTTTGAGCTCCTCGGGCCTTTCTGTCTTATTCGCTACTGAAGGCATATGCATCCATCTTAGTCTCGAAGACATGGTCCTTGAAGAAAGAGGACATGTTTCTGAAAATCCCTAGTTTTACATGTAGGACTGAAAGAGACAATGTGACAAAGCATTTAGCCCATGCCTTACACAGACCATATTCACATTTAACTGGTGCTATAACTGAAGACTCCCAGAAACCTTAAGCTAGGTGAGGCAGCAGTGTGCTTTGAGAGCAAGGTGATGGCTCCCGCCATCATTAACCTGAGACCAGACTTGTAGGGTAGAGTAAGGAAGATTATAGAGACATCCCAGACTAGTCAGTACAATGACCTCTAAAAGCTTAATTAGGAAAGCTTCCCCCAAATCACATGTACATGGTTTTATTTTTGAGAACTGAATCCTGGCATTGGTCATAAAGTGATATATTCTTGACACTTAGACAAACATTTTCTTTGTGTTTCAGTCAAAGAAGTTTGGCAGAGATCACAGAGCTTATCCACACGGCTCTCCTGGTGCATCGTGGGATAGTAAATTTAAGTGAATTGCAGTCTTCTGATGGACCACTGAAAGACATGCAGTTCGGAAACAAAATCGCTATCCTGAGTGGAGACTTTCTCCTAGCAAACGCCTGCAATGGACTAGCTCTTCTGCAGAACACAAAGGTAAAAACATGGCTCGCTGTGCCTGCATGGCTACAGGTGGCTCATGCTCAACTACAGAAGCCACAGAGGTCTGTGTGTCCCTGTGTGGATGCTCACTGACACTGATGCAGGTGACATCGGCAGTGTCAACATGAGGTAAAGGAGACTAGTGCTAGGCCGCGTTTCTGAGGAGCAGAAGTGAGTCACAGAGCTGTCATCTCAGCACTCTGAGGAGGCAGGCACATGGCTGTCATCTCAGCACTCTGAGGCAGAGGCAGGGTGATTGTGAGTTCAAGGCCAAGGGAAAACAAGCACACAGGAGGAGGCAAGAGGATTAGTACAAGTTCCGGGCTATGGTGTAAACGAAAACTAAAAATCCAAATATAAATCCAAAATAAAAGAGCAAGGCTGGGGATCTAGCGCAGTAGCAGAATGCTTGCCTGGCTTGTGTGGCAGGAAGAGAGAGGCAGGAGGAAGGGGTGGGTAGTGGTGGGGAAGGAGACTGAAAACACTTAAAGCCTTGAAGTATTTTGAATGTTTATCTGAACAGCATAATCTGGAATGGGGAACTTGATGTGCAGGTGTATCTATTGCATCATTGTAGCGTTATCTGTAATAGTAAAGAGTGAGCAGAATGATGTCAAATAGTGAAGGATTTACGTGATGTATCTAAATGCATGTTAAATAGGCATTAAAATTTGTGAAAAATGTTAAATAGCGTAGGGAAGTGTTCATATCATAATATGTGCTTGCAAGAACATAGGATTTAAAATAATAACTTATACTATTTAACTTATACTTTATACTTTAAACTTATACTTTAAGCAAGTTCTTGCCTATGTAACAAAAAAGAATCCTCATATATAAAGGAATGAATGAACAACTATAAGGAAATACATCAAAATAATAACTAATCCACTGCTTCATGAGATTGTAGATAATCTTTGTTATATTTTTGTTTAAGACAAGGTTTCACTGTGTGACCTCAAATCTGTAGTGCTCCTGTTGGCTCAGACTCCCAAGTATGCAGAGGCAGAGGATTATGGGAGTTTTCTGGCCATTAACCCAGCTCTTGTGTGCTCTCATAGGCTTGAACTTGTGAAGATCTTTCCTCGGTCTCTGAAGTGCTGAGATTAGTCACATCCCACCAATGCACAGCCTTAAAAACTATATTCTTTAGGAAAATAGAGGCCTGGAGAGGTGGCTCAGCAGTTAAGAGCACTGACTGCTCTTCCAGAGGACCCAGGTTCAATACCCAGCTCCGACGTGGCAGCTCACAACTGTCTGTAACTTCAGTTGCAGGGGGTTCAGTGGCCTTTTCTGGCATCTATGGTCACTGCTGCTGAACAGGCAAAAAAAGAAAAAAAAAAAGTATCAGTAATACAGTGTTAAATATGGCTAAGAAACAAACGCAAGTATGTGAATATCCATCAAGAATAGTTGTTTTAAATCAGGTGTGGTGGCGGACACTTTTAATCTTAGCACTTGGGAGGCAGAGGCAGGCAGATTTCTGTGAGTTTGAGAGCAGCTTGGTCTAGATACCAGATTCCAGTGTCTTCACTTTAAGACATTTCTCAGAGGACCTACAGGACTCTTCTGCATATATCTCATTGGCCAGGATTTAGCAGGCTGCTCACCATCAGGGAAGGAGGCTAAGAATGTGCCTTGTTTGGTGGATAGATAACCAGCCAGAAATATAAAAGATGCTGAGAGACTGTAGCATCCTGTCCCTACATATCCACCATGGTTTTGTACTTTAGCCTAGTACATATTTCATGAGCTGTAGCCACAGCTTTTAAAGGAGAAGGTGGTATGATGATTTTACATGGGGAAAAGCGAATTACCAGCATGGAGACAGATGCCGAGCCTCTCGCCTCCTTCCAGCGGACATACCTGCTGCTTGCTTCATGGCCGACTCCTCCCTCCTCTCTCTGCAGCATGCATTTGGTTGGACCTCACTGGTTTTATCACGGACCCACAGGCAAGAGCGAGTCTTTAACTGTCTCTGGGAGTCACTGGCCTATGGTCTGTCCTGCCTTTCTCCCCTGCTGTGGTCTGTGACAGGTATGGGCCTTACCTGGAGAAGGGAAAGCCTCCCGTGGATAAAGTTGGGAGGAGTGTTTGGGTGCATTGGGCTGCACGTGGCTGAGGCATAAACACTGGCCACTATGGATTAGACCCAAATGCCTGAGGGGAAGAAATAGTCACGATCTCTTACTTAATTGTCCCTAGTTCTATGTTCTGAGAGTTAGCCTCAACTTTGTATTACCTTGGGGAAAAAAAAAATTAAGGCTCAATACTTTCAGAAAAAATTTCTCTTTGTTTTCCTCTTGTCAGTTTGAATTTACTTCCCACCATCCTGTGATACCAGATGAACGCAGGGTTTAATACACCACAATCAAGTTTAACACTTTACAGTACTACCCCAGCTTCTCCGTGCTGTCTTACAAAAGTGTAGTGGTGCTTTTATGTGAAAGTACAACTGGGCTATAATGATGCAAACAAATAATTGTGTAAACTACTTCCTTTTGAGGGACTAACATTTAAAACATTCTCTTTCCTTCAACTAACTTGTACCAGCCACATATTCTTCCTTTCACTGTGGCTCAATTGCAGTGAAAATGGAGGTTTTATTCCCATGAAAATCAAATCAGACTCACAGCCTCTGAAATCTTCTCTTGGTGTTCAGCACTCAAAGGCATCACTATACATGTTTCAGAACCCAGGACCTCCACTGCCTGCCACGTTAGGCACTGGGTTTCATCAGTGCTGCTTGATTTACAAAGAGAAGACCAGGAGAAGGCAAAGGAAAGCTAAGCATGTCCGGTAGCAGTGGCCTGAGAAATAGGGAGCAGAGTCCCCTCCCTTGGAGCCCTAGCCCTCACAGCCTCTGCACGGACTGCTCCCTCACATTTGCCCCCCTCCCCCCCCCTCCTCCCCCGCCCCCCAGCAGGACATCCTCTTTCAGCTTGAGTGTGTGTCTCTCTGGGGTTGGTGGTTGTAAGGTGAAGCCTTTATTCCGTGCGTCCCTCCTTTTGATCCCAAGCGTGGATCTTCTCCACCTTGTCCTTCAAAGGCTCACGGAAGATTCCACAGGCTCATCTTCTGTGACAGACCTAGCATGCCATGTCCACAGATTCGGGGTTGATCTCCAGATCTAAGCACTTCACAGCCGTCATTTGATCAGAATAGGTGAGGTCCAAATTGTGTGAACAGTACTGTGACTGCTAGAGGCCGTGAAAGGAAACGAAGTGTGTGGAGTCAGGCGTTCTCTGGCGAACACCTCCCCACATTCACAGCCAGCCCTTTTAACTGATCGCTTGCTTCTGTTTCCCTCAGAATAGTATTTAAAGGAACGTCAATATTTTATAGCACAGGACCTATTTTATTAAACAAGACTTACCTCTAAAACTGATTACAATCTTGGAATAGTTAGATTCTACATGATGTTTTAATTTCCTTTTATACCAAAAAAAGTGTAAACAAAGGTGAATTAAATAGACACCGTGGTAAAGAGGGATGGGGCAGAACGTGACGCAGAGTTCCTGTGGTAACATGTCACCGTTTTCCACAGTGACAGCCTGCTCTTTTTTTTTAATGGCTAAAGTTGGCATGTTTGTAGCAGTTTAAATATTTTATAGCTTCTTCATTCTACTCGCTTTCTGTTTTCTTCTGCTAGTGGGTTTGCAAGCTACATGGTATGTTTCCCTCAGCCTCCAGGGGCAGACTGTTAGATGAAGGTTTCCACACTCAGAAGGAATTCAGAGCTGATTTATAATTGCCAAGGGTAAAATTAGCAAAGTCAATTATTCTCCCTTTGGCTTTTCCCTAAAGATATTAGGATTCTTCTAGGTAATTGCCTTAGGTTACACTTAGACTTTTAAATATTCCTGAATATAGAAAATGGCATATTAATCCTGAAACAAAAGTCTTATTATTATTATTATTATAGATGGAGTCAAAAGTACAAATTAAGAAGATTTTAAATTCAAGAGTGACTCTGAAAATGAATGGTTGAGTTTTTGTTCATTCATTCAGCTATGGAACTTTTTTTTAGTACGCCATTATGTAAGACCTGGACTAAACCTTCAGCATTTGGAGCCATAAGTTCCCTCATGCCACTGACATATGTGCACATGCCACTGACATATGTGCACATGCCACTGACATAGGTGCACATGCCACTGAATAGGTGCGCATGCCACTGAATAGGTGCGCATGCCACTGACATAGGTGCGCATGCCACTGACATAGGTGCGCATGCCACTGACATAGGTGCACGTAGGACATACTGTAATGCTCATCTAGCTATCATGATCATGTGCTCACTTCTGAACCTAAACTTCTAGTTTTTGAGCATCAAGTTATTACAGAGACATGTTAAATAATTAAAGGATGGATCATAAAATAGAAAAGCAATATAATTTAAAGATTTTTTAAATGTATGTGTAGTATGTGAAATTCTGTGAGTATATATGTACTGTGTGCATGCAGGAGCCCTTGGAGACTGAAGAGGGCGTCAGAGCCTCTAGAACCAGAGTTAAAGCGGTCACGAGCTGCCATGTGAGTGTGAGAACGAACCCAGGCACTCTACAGGAATCCTATGAGCTCTAAACTGCTGAGCATGTTTCCAGCCGCTATAGCTTGTCACTTAACAAACCATTACAGATTTTCTTTGGTATTTATGTAGACTGGATCTGGATTTTTAAGATTAGTCCAAAGTGTAAATAAGATCATTTTATTTAGGGAACTGCTTGCCATTCTTTTTTGTGCGGTCTTATTTTTATAGTAAGGAACCTAACATTTAAATAAGTTCTCACTGAGAGACACATATACACACGCAGTCATTTTCACTGAATGAGCCTACTGCTGTTCATCAAATGAGAGACTGGGAGTCAGCCTGCTCTTGTCTGACACCCAAGAGCATTGTTATGCTGTCAGTCTTGGGCTATTCTATTAAGCATTAGTGATTTGCAGTTCTAAATAACTGGCAGCACAGATGTACTCCTTATGAGGATATATCTCCTTATGTTAATTCCGTCTTCCTACAGGCATAAATATGCTGTTTACAAGGAAGAATTTTGTTTGTGTAAATATGTTCAATTTATGCATATAAATCTTCTTGGTATATTTGTGTGTATGTGTATATGTATTATATTTGTGTATATATGTGTGTTTATTTAGGTGTGTGTACATGTGGGTGTGAGGAAGATAGCATGTGCATATGCATGTAATGGCCAGAGGCTGTGTCAGTGTTTTCCTCAATTGCTCCCTACCTAATGTTTTATTTATTAATATTAAGTCAGAGTCTCACTGGGTATGCCTGGCTGACCTAGAACTTACTCTATAAAACAGGTTGGTCTTGTGCTCAGAGATCTGGCTGGCTCTGCCTCCTGAATGCTGGTGTTAAAGGCATGCACCACTTTGCCCGGCCAACTCTCAGGTTTGTTTGTTTGGGTTTTGGGGGGTTGCTTTTCTTGAGGCAGGGTCTCCCTGATTCTGCTAGACCTTGGGGATTGGCTCACCGGGCTAGCCAGGGGGCCTCCTGTCTACATCTTGCCTGTGATGGGGTTGCAGGAATGCTTTGCCACCGTAGAATCTTAACCGGTGCTGGAGAGTAAGCCTTCATCCTGACTTGACAGGCCAGGCCATCTCCTCAGCCTAAATATCTGAAGTAAACAGTTGGGTATTGGGGTTTGTGTTTGTCCTGTCTGTTAACATCGATTTTACTTTTTAGCTTAAAAACATGCTACATATATGAACTTAGGTTTCCCCTTCCCCTATCATTTTTGAGGCATTTTGAGATCTAGATCTGTGGTATAGAATTCTTGTAGGCTCTGGGCTTTGTCTTCAGTGTTCAGGGTCAAAGATATAAAATGGGCATTATTATGACAATGCGTTTATATCCTTGCTAGCATTTTTTACTTATAGAGATTATTTATCGGGTATGGGGAGCCTCTGTGAGACATTATCTCATGTAGCCCAAGCTCTCATCAAACTTGTTTTGTAGCTGAGGTTAACCTTGAATTTTCATCCTCCTGTCTCCACCTACTGAGGGTTATAGGCATGTGCCATCACATACTCAGCAGTTATTGTGTTTGACACCCGAGATTAATATTCTACCTTGTGTATAGATATTCATGGCCAGAGTATGTAGTGCAATAGGGAAGTAGGCTGTAACAATAAGGCACCTTCTCTGTGTCAGCTAAATAATTACTATCGTGAAAATACAATTCCAAAACAAATTTTTTATCATTTGCTAACATAGATATGTATAGATTTCACTTTCTGAATCTGCTTCCTTGACATTTAAAGTAATAAATTACTAGTATATGTAGAGTATACTAAAAAAGAAAAAAAGAAAAAAAACCTAAAAAGCAAATTAATATCACATCTTTTAAAATGTATTATCTCATTAAAGCCATGAGTGAAAGCAATGTCATTTTCTTTGGCAGAGAAGGTGACATCCCATCGTGTAAAGTGAATGCTTCTTTCAGAGTCTGACAAACTGGGAGCCTTGCAGCAAAACAGGAAAAACCTCCTGCATTCTTCAGAAGCACAGCTTTTCACATGTGTTGAGCTGGGCCTGCACCATGCTTGGCTGCACAGGCTATAGTATAGTAACCTTTTTCTTGTTCTTTGAGACAGTTTCTAGGCAAGCAAGGCACAAGATTTAGGAACAGTACAACTTTGATTCATGAGCTGCTTCTGAGAAGGTGTGCCCTCTGGGCCCCATATTTGTGGGACACATATACACATACCCTCTAAATCATGCATGCACACAAAATAATAATAAATATAAAATAATAAATAAATAAATAAAAACAAAAGTTTTTGCCTCTGCATCCCAACTGTGTTTTATCGTGTCTAACACTTGATTTGGTTTTTTAAAATGTTTTTAGTTCATTGAAAATTTCATACAGTCTGTTTTTATCATATTTACCCCCACATCTAATTCCCCTCCCGTATGGACCCGCGTCACCCTGACCTGCCTACCCACCCAGCGTCGAGGTGTGTTCGTGTTGCTCAATGACTTGTGGATGTGAGGCTTGCCCTGAACTATGGTTCACTAACCAGCTTTAAAGGAAGCGGATGCGCCCTCTCCCAGAAGTTTTCCAATGCCAATAGCTCCTCAGCTGGTGGTCGGATTTTGTGTGGACTTATCTATGCTGTCACACACTGCCCTGCTGTGTCTGGAAAACACTGTTTGCTTGAAATCATCAACGTCTGGCTTTTGCAGTCTTTTCACCCACTATTTCCCAAAGTTCCCTGAGTCTTGCGTGTGTGTGTGTGTGTATGTGTGTGTGTATGTATGTATGTATGTATCATATATGTGAATATACATCATATACACGTATACATGTGCACATACACACCATATTTAGGGCTAAGCCCTCCACAGTCTCATATTTTCTACATGTTGACTAGTTGATTATCGCTGTATTAATTGCAGTCTATTACAAGAAGAAGCTCTTCTAAGGAGGGTTGAGAGATGTGCTGATGTATCTGTATAGCAATGAATCATTATGACACTATGCCTGTTTACAGCTTAATAGTATTGGATTCTCCGCTAGGGCCTATGAACTATGTAGCCACAGGTTCTTGCCTCTGTTCACAGTGGCAGGAACGGATTCCATCTCGTGGAGTGGGCCTTAGAGCCAATCAGAAGTCATTAGTGACTCCCGTAACATCTGTGCCATTAATGACCAGTGGGCATATCTTGTCAGGCTGTTCATTATTGTAACTGACAGGGTTCGCAGCTGGATGAAACTGGTGGTTACTTTTCTCCTCCAGTAGCATGGGTGTCACCCTCCAGAACTATGAAAGCTAAATAAATTATAAAAGAAAAGGAAAAGGAAAGCATGGTGGTGCCTGACTAATCCTCACCCTTGAGAGGCAGGACAGGAGGAGATCATGAGTCTCATTATCCACTACTTAACAAGTTTGAAGCCAGCCTGGTCTGCATGAGACCCTATCTCAAAACGTCTTAAAAGTGGAGAAGCAGTGATAGGGAATTACAGTTAAAAATAAAATAATCCTAAAACAGAATATGTGTGTATACCCTCATCCTCTTATTAAGCCCAATTTTCTTTTAACTGTCAACATTTAAAGATATATTAGCAAATATTTGTGTTTGGTTTTCCCCTTACTTTATTTAGTTGCTAACATTATAAGGACTTGGTTTTCTAGACATCTTTTTTTTAATTGCAAGAAGATGGCATTTCTAATGTTATGAAGTAAGTAACCAAGCTTTTGTAGGGGACCTCTTTATAACTTTGTTTTGTTAGGAAAGTGTGGTGCAAGCTCCAAACAACTAACTTGAATGCATAGCTGCAAACTGCAGTGCATTTGTAATCAGATGCCTACTCTATTCTACCAACATGAAAAAGAAATCCCAAGAGAATTCAAAGGATTGACTGAGACCACTTTTCACTAATAGCTCAGTTGTATTGATATACATTTTTGTCTTAGCATTTCCATCATTTTCTTAACTCTATTAGAGTTGGAAGCACGCAAGGAAAAAAAAAAATAACCACCAGCCAAGGTTGGCTTGTAGAGCCTAAGCCCAGGAGCAGATTTTATTTATTTAGCAATAGTGACTGGGGAGAGCCTTTCTTGCAGCTAATGACCTGCTGCTGTTGTATGCCCAAGGCAAAGCTTAAGGCCATTAGTCCAACAGGTCATTAACTGACAAACGTCTGACCCCAAGGTCGGTTCTGATATTATAACTGTGAAAACATTAAAGTGGGGTTGGAGAAAGTGTGGCTGTGCCAGGGATGTTTCCTTTCAAGTATTTGGGGAAATGCACTTGATTATTTGTTGCTATTCATAAAGTTAATTTCTCTCTCTCTCTCTCTCTCTCTCTCTCTCTCTCTCTCTCTCCCCTCCTCGCCTCTCCCCTCTCTCTCTCTCTCTCTCTCTCTCTCTCTCTCTCTAATTGAGACAGGGTCTTGTTTAGCCTAGGCTAAAGTTACTATCAAACCTGCAGTCCTCCTATCTTAGCCTCCTAAGTATTGAGATTTTAGGTTTATGTCATCCCACCCAGCTGGACATCTTTAATTGCCTTTGTTCTGGGTTCATTATCAGACAACAATCAGTAGTCACCTGGAGATTAGGAACCACCAACCATTATGTGCTCAATCTAAAACCTGTTTCATAGAGGTAAAGCTTGATACACTAAGGCAGAAAGAATGTAAAGAGTCTAGTCTTGGCTTTGGTTTGTTGTTGTTGCTACTGTTATTTAAAACAGGGACTCAAGTGCTAGGATTATTGTTGTAGTTAAATACCAGTATGACCTAATAATGTTTATTATTAGGCCTGAAATTATTATTATGGCAGTATTTTCTAACCTGCTAGCAATCAATCAAGACAGACACCTGTTATATTTCAAAATAGCCTAGTTAACCTGGGGCAGGGCAGACATTAATCTCCTAAACTACTTCCTATAGTGGGGCAGGTATCCCCAATCCCATGCCATCCAATCCCATGCCATCTGCTTCTGATAATTTCTGTCAAGCTGATGCTCCCTCTCCCAGAAGTTTTCCAATGCCAATAGCTCCTCAGCTAGGAGTGGGATTTTGTGTGACTTATCCATGCTGTCACACAGTGCCCTGCTGTGTCTGGAAAACAGTGTTTCCCTCCCATCCATAATCCCATGTGCTTGCTAGTGTTCTTCTGGGCCAAGTCCTCCATCCACACCAGCCATGTGCTTCTCCTCCACCCAGCCCATGGCAGCCTTCTTCCTCCTCTCCTCTCCTTTGGTCTCTCTTCCTCCCAAGATTCTCTCTGTCTCCCTTCTCCCTGGAACCCGAGCCATGCCTATCCCATTTGCTATGCCCAGGTGTGATGGCCTTTTATTGGTCACATAGGTTAAGGTCTTAGGCAGGTACAGGTTGGGCACAGAAACAGCAAGCAGAAATTAGCATCAAAATACATCACACCAACCTCCCACAGATTATAGTATAAACCATCACATCCACTTTATGCAGTGCTGGGATTAAGTCCAAGGTGTTGTTCAACTTGGTAGGTAGTATGTGCTTTTAATCCTAGCACTCAGGTGATAGATCTCTCAGTTTGGGGCCAGCCTGGTCTACATGGCATGTTTCACAACAGCCAAAGCTACATAATAGAGAGGCTGTCTAAAAAAAAAAAAAGGCCTGGTGTGGTGGCACATGTCTTTATTCCCAGCACCCAGGGGCAGGGGCAGGCAGATCTCTGAGTTTGAGGCCAGCCTGGTCTACACACAGAAACCCTATCTCAGGGAACCACGCCTCCCCCAAAATAAAATAAAAAAAACCAGGCCTTCATGCATGCTAGGTAAACGCTGTGCCAGCTGAGCTGTAGTCTCAGCTCACGCTGTCTTCCCTCCTACTGCACCACCCCCTTCCTCTCCTGTCCTCCTTCTCTTCTTCTATCAGCTGTGTAAGATGCTCGGAATTTGGAGCTCAAGTCAGCCTTCTTTTCCCGCAGCCAGCTTGTCAGTCCTGGGCTTTGTAGCCCCTTCACCTCTGACTCTTCATGGCGGGGTAAGGATTTCTCTGCAGTATGAAGGAGGCTTCATGGAGTGCTTTAGGGAAGTAGCTCATGAGCAAAAGCAAGCTGCGTTTTGGTTTTCCGTTTCCTGTCTGTAAAATCAAGGCAACATCACGACCATCTTCCGGAGTCTCGACAGGTCTGATGTTTGTAGGAAATTCTGAGAGCTGTAGAAAAGGATGAAGATGGGGAATGTGGAGCTTGAGCCTGCCGTGAAGATGGCGTAGAGTGCAGATAACAGCAGAGCAGTCAAGCGAGGTTAACAGCCAGGCGTCTGCAGAGATCCAGGACCTCTTAGGTTTGCCATGGCTATGAAGACTATCAGGCTTTCTTCTTCTGTGGAGAAGCTTATGTGGCTTCGTCGTCTGTACACCTAAAATACATATGGTAACGGGCCAGTATACGTTCCTGAGAATGCTGCTGCTGCAACTGATAACTTCAAAGTTATTTTGGAATAGTTATGATTTCATGTAGTTAATCCACATATTGCAGTGGTATTGGCATGTAACAAAATCGTTTACATGCATTAGGCTAAGAAGAGAAGATAGAATTTCAAAGCCATTTTGGTCTCTTAAACCACTGTCTTCTCTGACCCTGAGAGAGTGTTTTCCTCTGCATTGGGCCCTTTGGCCAGTGCCCATTTGCACCCCTTGTCACTCCATAATAAACTCTATCTTAACATTATGGGTGGAAGAGGGAAGCAGATTATATGCTGGGTGTGGCCACGCACTGCAGCCCCAATACTTGAGCAGTGTTGGGAGCAGACAACTGATAGGAATATACATCTTGGACCAAGATGGCTAACGGTGAGCATCTGGAGCTATGAGTCAGGACAAGATGGCTGACCCCCGATATCCAGGGAACCTGAGGAAAGCAGTGATAGATTCTGTTATAGAACTATTTAAAGCAGAGTGACACCTTTATATAGGTATCTATAGATGTGGCCTCGAGGTCAGAGGTGTGAACCCTTGCTTTTGCCTCCAGCAGTCTGCATGTGTGTCTATGTGTGCTATCACGTGCCTGGGTGTCTGTCAGCCTTCGCCTGGGGTCAATAAAGTGTGTCTTTTCTATTCATGAATTCTCATCTCTTCAACCCCCTGGCCTCCTGGCTTCCTGCTTTTGTGGTTTTGGAACTTAGAAGCTAGTCTAGCCTACATTTCTATTCCAGAGTAGCCAATGGATTGTATGCCAAAGCCCTGTTTCAACAAACACAATAAATACAAACAATCAAACACTGATAGATACGCGCACACCCTGCACAAGACGCTGCGTTCAGTCTACCTCTCCTCCAGGAACATGCCAGCTGTTTATCTGGATAGTGTGAAGAATTTCTGACCACAGGCTAGCCCTCATTTGATTCATGAGTGTAATGCAAGTAGCCCCAAATTTTTCTACATCATTTTCTTTGAAGGGGGCGTCTTAGTCACCATTCTGTTGCTGTGAAGAGACACCATGACCATGGCAACTTTTATGGAAGAAACGTTTAGGGCTGGAGAGATGACTCAGCCATTAAAGGCTAGGCTCACAACCAAAAATAAAGGAAACATTTAATTGGAGCTGGCTTACAGTTTCAGAGGTTTAGTCCATTATCATCATGGCAGGAAGCATGGCGGTGTGCAGGCAGACATGGTGCTAGAGTTCTACATCCAGTTCTGTAGGCAGCAGGAAGAGACACTGGCCTTGGCTTGGGCTTTTTTTTTTTTTTTTTTTTTTTAAGATTTATTATTTATACGGTCTGCATGTACACCTACATACCAGGTGGTTGCTGAGAATTGAACTCGGGGCCTTTGGAGGAACAGCCAGTGTTCTTAACCTCTGAGCCATCTCTCCAGCCCTTGGCTTGGGCTTTTAAAACGTCAAAGCCCACCCTCCCCCCCAAAAAAAACAAAACTTCAAAGCCCACTCCCAATGACACACTTCCTCCAGCAAAACCACACCTACTCCAACAAGGCCACACCTTCTAATGGTGCCACTCTTTATGGTCATGAGGGCGACCATTTTCATTCAAACCACCATGTTCCACTCCCTGGTCCGCATAGGCTTGTACCCATATCATTAGTCCAACTTTATGTCTTATCAGTCTGGACTCAGCTTAAAAGTTCAAAGTCTCTTCTGAGACTCATGCAATCTCTTAACTGTAATCCTCTGTAAAATCAGAATCCAAAAGCAGATTGCATACTTCCAATTTACAATGGGACAGAATAGACATCACTGTCCTAAAAGGGAAGAAAGGCAGCGTAGTGAGGCAGTGCTGGACTAAAACCAGACAAAGCCCAGCTGGACCAACTCCAAACTCTGCATCTCCATGTCTGATGTCAAATTGCGCTTCAGATCTCTAACTCCTTTCAGCTTTGTTGACTGCAGCACAGTTCTCTGTCTTGGACTAGCTCCACTCCCTGTTACTAGCTCTCCTCGGCAGGTATCCCAGGACTCTGGCAGCTCCGATATTTTGGGGTCTCCAAGGCAATCCGGCTTCACCTTCACAGCTTCACACAATGACCACTCTAGGATTCCAAGTGGGGACACCCCTCATAGTGCCTGGCCTCAGCAGCTTTCCTTGGCCAAAGATGGAGATTCCACAATTCCTCTCTTGTATTCTTGACTCTAAAACCAAAACCCCACGACCAAAGCTGCCAGCTTCTGCTGCTTGCTGGAGCTGGAACTCGGCCCCTTTGTTCAGTAACGTTTTCATTAGGTTTCTATTTTCGGTGGTTTCCTTTAATGCCCAAGCTTGGCTGTTCTGAAACTTGCCCCATAGACCTGGCTGGCTTTGAATTTAGATCTGCCAGTCTCTGCCTTCCAAGTGTTAGGATTAAAGGTATGCACCACCATGCCTGACCCTAAGCTTTTCTCTTTCTTTTTTTGTTTGTTTGTTTGTTTGTTTGTTTGGGTAGTTGTGGTGGTGGTTTTTGGTTGGTTGGTTGGTTGGTTGGTTTTGGTTTTTTGAGACAGGGTTTCTTTGTGCAGCCCTGGCTGTCCTGAACTCGCTTTGTAGACCAGGCCAGCTTCAAACTCACAGAGATCCGCCTGCCTCTGCCTCCCGAGTGCTGGGATTAAAAGCGTGCACCACCAATGACTCCTAAGCTTTTCTTTAATTCTTTCTCATAAATTGGTATCTAGCTGGGTGGGGTCTTGCTCTAAGGTCACCACTTTGCATCAAGTTTTCCTTTGATCTGTCTATATTTCTTGTGTTCCTTTTCTCGTCCAACTGTGTATTTTGTGGTTTTCCTTGCTCAGATTGCTCATTTTCGTCTTAGGTCTGCAAAAACTGGCTACTAATAGTAACAGTCACTGTGAGGTTGTTTAGAAACAGCCTCTGCTAAAGCTGTTAGTCCACAGCTCTTCAATGGGCAGAAAGCAGCCGCATTCTTCTTCAAATTATCACAAGAACAAGCGTTCTAGGCCACATGTTAACATTCCTCTCCTCTAAAACCTCTTGAGCAGAGCCCCCAGAGTTCACATCACACTCCGCACTACTGCCTTTCACTAGTATGGCCCAGTAAACCCCACCTAAAGAGTCCAAAGTCCCAAACTGCTCCATAGTCCTCCAGGCAAAAGCATGGTCTGTTTTATCACAGCAATAGCCTGGCACCAACTGCTGTCTTAGAGTTTCTGTTGCTGGGAAGAGACCACGTCGACTCTTACAAAGGAAAACTTCAATTGGGACTGGGTTCAGAAATTTAGCCCATTGTCATCATGGCAGGAAGTATGGCAGCATGCCGCAGAAATGGGGCTGCAGAGGCAGCTCAGAGGTACAGATCCACTGGCAGCAGGAAGACAGACACATTGGGCTTGGCTTGAGCTTTTGAAACCTCAACACCGACCTCCAGAGACACACGTCCTCCAACAAGGCCACACCTACTCCAACAAGGCCACACCTCCTAATAGTAACACTCCCTATGAATTTTTTTTTGGGGCGGGGGGATCATTTTTATTCAAACCACCACAGGGGGAAAGTGGACAATTAGCTACTTTTTTGTAGCAGAGTATCAGGAGACCATATTGTTTAGAATTCCCTCAATGGCTACGTTTTGAAGAGCTGCAAAGGTGTTTGGGAAAAATGCAAGTGTAGTTTTGGACAAGCTATTTAGGTTTTAACTCTTGAGTCCTGCCTGTGGGATGCTGTGGGACTGCAAATGTCTTCCTTTTAGTGTGGCCCAACTAGAAAGGGAACTGAAAACGGAACGAAGTGCATACATGACGTAAATGCGGGTCTCCTTGTGGGCTTGCACTTTAACAACTTTGGAAGCCTCTTGTACAAGGCAGCATTCCACTGTCTTTCAGTGCCATCTTTGAGAAGATCCCCTAGGTGAGGCACTGTAAACAACATGGGGATTATCAGCCACATTAAAAGAGAATAGGCAAATCACTGGGATAGTAGGCACAAGTCTCTGAAAATTCAGCGAGATTCTAATAGTGCCCCTGAGTAAACAAGGCATTGAGTGTGACGTCCAAGACCTGGTGGCCTCTGTCTTCAGCAGGTCCCATGCTGGAGAAGATGGAGAGTAGAATATATGACAGATAGATCATATCACACTTTTTTGTTTGTTTGTTATCTTTTTTGAGACAGGGTTTCTCTGTGTAGCCTTGGCTGTCCTGGACTCACTTTGTAAACCAGGCTGGCCTCGAACTCACAGAGATCCACCTGCCTCTGCCTCCCGAGTGCTGGGATTAAAGGAGTGCACCACCGCCGCCCGGTTTGGTTTGGTTTGCTTTGGTTTTGCTTGATGGGTTTTTGTTTGTTTGTTTGTTTTTGATGAGTCATTCAGTTCTCAACACCTATTTATAGTGTTTCTAGTAATACAACTTTTCCCACAGCAAGCATCTCATTCCTCCCCCTTTTTATGCAAAATTTTAAACTTTTTAAATCGCCTATTTTTACCCCACCCAGGAACCAATTTGGTATTTAAATTGATGATTTTTTGGCTTTGGCCAATGGTCAGTAGCAAAAAACATATCTTTATTCAAAAAGTAGCAATGTTTTTTGGTTTGCTTTTTGTTTTTTCTTTTGTTTTTTACAGGTTTTAGCCAGCAAACCAGCTGTGTGACAGCTGTTAACTTTAAAATGCAGCCAGAGGTGGAGACTCATATTGGCAAACGGTTGATGGGTGACAACTGGCAAGTTTGAAGCTAGCCTGGGTTACAAAGTAACAAGACCCTATGTCAGACAGTACAAACTTTCTCAGTGATGCAGGGAAGAATGTGTCCAGGGAAATACAATGTATGTAAGATGTGATAAAGTTGTGTATTAGGATTTAGACATGGTCCCTGCCTGCTTTGTTATTAGGGGAAGGTTTTCATTGTGAATAAGAGAAAGAAGCTATCCAGAGACATCTAAAAGAATCCAAAGCAGAGGAGGGGGAGAGAGAGGGGTGTAGGGGAGGAGAGAGAAAGACTTTAAAATATACAACTGCACTTGTGAGTAGAGACTCAGGGAGCCTGGAGGCTGATGAGCTTTGGTATGTTGATAGGCACCGCAGGTAGCCCTATGTCCCTTCTGCTGGAGAGGAGGGAAATGACTGGGGCAGATTGGAGTTGGTCTCACAGGTTCCTGAGGAACGCTGGCTTTGTGAAAACTGCCTGAAGTCCTGTGATCAGCCTGAGCTCAGTTCTGGACACGTGGACTTCCTGAGACCTAACAGTCCAATAATGGTGTTTTAAGCACAAACCTCTTTAAGTGTACTACTTAGTTAAAGGGGTTTTTAAACTGTTGTTTATTCTGGGGGCTTGGGGGGGACATGTAACACAAAGCATGTGTGGAAGTCAGGGGACAACTTACTTGCAGGGGTCAGATCTTTCCTTATGTTATGGAACCTGTGGTCATAATCTGTGCTACAGGACAAGTCTAGGTAGCTATCCTAAATAAGCCAATTAAAAAAGCCAAGTTACAAGAAGAATCAGGAAAAGGAGATTTATTTAATGACATCAGGAAGAGGAGAAAAGAGATCCAGCGAACACCCGAAGTCCATCTTGTGGATGCTGGGTTGTAATCCAAGTTTAAACAGAGGACCAAGGAGATGCACAACTTAGCATCTGGTCAGAGTGTGGTCCCGCCCACCACCAGCCCATCGTTGTCTGGACCTGGGTGAAATTCTCTCTCACACTCTCTTTGGAGGCCGTGTCTCTCCGTGTAGCTCTGGCTGTCCTGGAACTCACTGTGTAGACCAGGCTGGCTTCAAACTCACAGAGACCCTCCTGCCTCTGCTTCCCGTGGGCAGCAGATTAAAGATGTGAGCCAGCAGCCCTGGCTCTTTAGAGTGTCTTCATCTGCCAAACGGTTACACTCACTCCATGTTTTTCCTCAGGATTGAAGTCAGGCTCTCAGGCTTGGTGGCCCTTGAGCCATCTTGCTGATCCTTATCAACGGAATTCTAGCTTAATGAGACTAGTTGTGTGAGTACAGTGCCAGCCGCAGTGCAGGCTATCAGCATTTATGCCAAGTGCACTCACTGATAGAGTGAGATCTCAGCACTTTTTACTCCATCTTCGTGAGCTGATGGGTCTATTTCAAGTTGTGTCTACTGTGATTTTATACTTTCCTGTAGCTAACTGAAGGTTTCCAAAACCTTTATGTCATCAGTAGTTTGCTCAGCATTGTATCAGCTGCTCTAAATTAAAGGTGAGGATTATCAATTTGCTGCGTTTTTGCTGCACCTGTCCTGCTGGTCGTGCCATTTCTCACTGCTGCCCTTCCCTCGCCAGAACTTCCAGCTCAGTAGAACAGATTGTCCCCCCCTCCCACAGAAACACATGGCCTTACCCGCCTGGCAGCACTGAAAAGGCTCCTTTCAAACGGCCCCTCCAGAGCCTCTGTGACTTAGTGGTGTGTTTATTGCAGTAGGCCTTTCATCAGCGTCTTCATTAAGCCTGGTGGGATGGCGTGGAGCTCTTTGTTTGAGAGACTCCAGCGGTAGCTGTATCACAGCCGCTCATTTATATTAATCAGCATGCGGACTAGGGCTCGACTGGGCTGTGTGTGCCCAGCTGGTGGCCGAGGAGACTTCACCTTCAGTTTTTGGCCACAGTAACTGCTTCCTGTGTTCTGCAGAGGTCACTGCCCGAGTGAGGCTGCCAGCCTGGGTGCTCCAGTGGAGCACTGGGAACACAATCCACCTGGAACAGGACAATGAGTTTGAACCCAGTTTGTAAATGATAAAGAGCCTTACTGAACAGTAGATCGGTCTCTATGGGAGAACGCTTCTCTTTATCTGGGCCTCACAGCCTGAAAATCTTTCCATCTTTTACTTGGTCTCTAATGTGCCCTGTGTTTCACTTGTGCTAAGAAGAACTAAAGAGTGTTGCCCAATGCTCTGGGACCCTAAGCTTCTTCTATTTCCATTTCTTCTCTCTCTCTCTCTCTCTTTTTTTTTTTTTTTTAAGATTTCTTTATTTTATTTTCTGTATATGCCTGGTGCTCTTAGAGGCCAGAAGAGGATGTTGGATGCCTTGGAGCAGGAGTTGCAGATAGTTGTACATTGCCATGTGGGTGCTGGGAGCCAAACCTAGGTCCTCTGCAAGAGCCACAAGTCCTCTTAACCACCAAGCCCCCCTCATTATCTGTAATTCTGTATTTTTCTGATAATATAGATGGCCTGTATTTATGCTAAAATTATATTTGTTCTTCCTGAAAAATGTTTGAAAGCCAGGCCAATGTATAAGTTTAATCCCAGCACTCAGGAGCAGAAGCAGGTGGATCTCTGAACTTCGAGGCCAGCCTGGTCTACAAAGCAAGTTCAGGACAGCCAAGGCTACACAGAGAAACCCTGTCTCAGGAAAAAAATAATTTTTTTTTAATGTATATGACAATGAGAATTTACTGATTTTTTTTTTTTTTTGATTTTTTTGCTTTTTTTTTTTGAAACATAGCCAAAGCTAACCTTTAAATCCCCTGAAATGACCTTAAACTTGTGATGCCCTTGCTTCTCCTTCCAAGTGCAGGGGTTACATGTGTGCCACCTCACCTTACACACAGGCTCTTGGATGCTCGGCAAGCACCAAGCTAACCCCCAGCCTGGAAAATACACTCTTTCCCTAGAGTATTTTTGCCCCTGCTTCCATGTGTCAAGGGAGAGAATTGAGGAGTGCAGGAACTTGTGTGTGATTGATGCCATCAGCGTGGCAGATGTGCACACATGTTTCTTTTGCTAACAGCTGGGAAGAGTAAAGGCTGAGGCGTTCTGTTCATTTACCTCCTAAATAGACAATGGATTCCACGTCACTTTGTTATTCTGCATTGTCACGAATGTAGTAAAAACTGTCACTAAAAATAACCTTCCAGGGGCCAGCAAGATGGCTCAGTAGGTAAAGGTGCTTGTACACACCTTGTGACCTAAGTTTGGTCCCTTGAGCCCACGTGGGAGGAGAGAGCCCACTCCACAGAGTTTTCTTCTAGTTGCCACACAGGCTATAGTATGTGTCCACAAGCACTCACCGTAGACACACAATTAATTTTTAAATATTATTTTACAATGTTTATTGGTGTTTTGCCTGCATGTAAGTCTGCACCATATGCATGCCTGGGGCTGCAAAGGATGAAGGGGGTGTCAGATCCACTGGAGCTTGAGGTGTAGACAGCTGGGAGTTGCCATATAGGTGCCAGGAATCAAACTCCAGTCCTCTGGAAGAGCAGCTGGGGCTCTTTAACTACCCATCCATCTCTCCAGCCCACACAGCAACCCTCTCACATTAAGTTCACCTCCGTTACCTCACCACATCAGCTCCGCCTACTCAGCCTTACTCAAGCCACACTAGTTTACAATTATCTTTTCTCTTCCCTAAAGACTTAGTTATTTTTTGCTCCAGCTTTTAATTCAGACTGCTCCGGAACACTGGCTAAACATCCGTAGCATTCTTGAAGCCAGTCCATCTGTCAACTGCCGGCTGACAGGACGGCTGAATCACATTTATTGAGAACGGCGCAGACTACTTACTACCACTTACTGCTCTAGAGACTGTTGACTGACAATATTCTGTAAATCTGTAACTCATCTTAAAACCTCTTGGGGAATAGAAACAATATGCTGGCCCACTCACAAGGGAGGGGGAAAACTTATTATTTTACCAATTACAAAAGCAACATAATGAAAAGGGGAATATAATATGGATCTGTTTAAGCCGTTGTAAAGTTAGCCATTATAAACACGAGTGATTCAGAAAGGTTGGAAATTTTTAATTAAATGCTTTCCAGTCTCTATCATTTTTTACATTATAATTTTCCCTTGTTGTTTTTCCTTTCAGACTTCTTCTTTGTACATAGAAGCTAAATAGACTGACCTTGTTTTGTTTTTTAAATACCTATCATATTATTCTGTCTTATGAACAGCCTTTCTTCTTTACGAATATTTATAGATATCTTTGTGTAGCAATGCAAGGACCTTTTTTTCTGGGGAGGGAAGGCAATTGCTTTTCTCTTACCACTTTCTATTTTTCTCCATTTCTATTCTTTGACTTTTTATTGGTTATTTTTGAAGTTTCACATCATGTACCCCAATCGCACTTATCTCCCCATCCCTCTATCTCTACCCTCCACCCTTGCAACCTTCCCCCAAAAGAAAACAAAATATAAAAATAATTATTAAAAATTACCTTGCTGTATACAGGGGGACGTGGTCCCCCTCAGTCTCAGTCATAGAGGAGGAAAGTAAGGGGAAAATGTAAGGGAGGGAGGAATGGGAGGATACAAGGGATGGGATAACAGTTGAGATGTAATGTGAATAAATTAATAAAATATATTTTTAAAAAATTACCTTGCCGTGGAAGCTACAGTGTGTGACACTGTCCACACATCTTCACTTGCAAATGTTCATTGCAATGACTCGCTAGTCTGGCTAAAGGCCTCTGGCTTCTGCTGCACCATCAATATTGGATCCTCTCGAATGTCCTGTTGTTGCCCGTTGTCATAGAGATCCTGCACATTTGATCTGCAGGCCCAGCCCCTTCATGTACTCCAGCAGCTCACAGACGAGGTAGATGTTGAGTGGGTGAAATCAAGGCCCTCAGTCTGTGCCTGGGAGGTAGCTAAGTTATTCAGTCACACTCATGCCATCAAGGCCAGCTCTCCCATGCTGCCCAGGCAAGGGGTGGGGTCAGCTCTCCCTGGTGCTACAACCAGTGAGGGGCAGAGTCAGCTCTGCCTAGCCCTGGGACGTCAGCACGGCCCCAGGCCACAGCCCAGACCAGGGATGTCTGCATGGCTTTTGGTGGTAACATGGGCCACAGACATCAACGTAGACCCCTGCTGTTGCGGGACCATGGACCCACTCATGGCCCTCAGCAGCAGCACAGGACAAAACACCATGGCCTCAGGTGGCAGTGCAAGCTACTCACATCTAACTGGTCTTCACTGCCCTCCTGTTTCTAGTTCCATCTCTCTGCGTAGTGCACAAACCATGCCACTCATCGTTATCTGCCATCTCCCCATCACATACTCGCCCATCGTCCTGGCACTACCCACCGTTGCATGGTGGTAAGCGTGCCCCTTCTATGGTGGATGTCTTCTGTGCACGTGCCCGCCTCTGTGTGGCAGCGGGCGTGCCTCTGGGTCTCAATTTCTATTTTTTATGAAGCCTATTTATTATAGTTTTCAAGATTCAGAATTTAGCATTGTTTCTTTTGCTCTGGTTTGGTTTGGGTTTTTCTTGTGGTGCCCAGAGTTTTGTGCACACTGAGCAATCCCTCTGCTCCTTAGCTGCGTGCCCAGTCACAGCCATGCTCTCTTCAGTTGGCTCAGCTACAATTTTGTGCCAACTGTCTAGGTAGGCCATCAGTCATACTATTTTTCAATGGGACTGGTTTTATTATCGTTCTCCGTGCTGTAGAAACAAGAGAGGTGAATTAAAAACCTCACAGAGAAAGGAATCAGCAGAGATTCAATTAGATCTGGTGGCGTAGCCTGCCATCCCAGCTAATAAGGGATCTGAAGCAAAAAGGAGGATCAGGTTCAAGGCCTGACAGGGCTAGACTGAGCCCAGGACCAGCCCGGGCAACTTAATGAAACCCTTCCTCAAGATAATGTGAAAGGAAGGCTTGCACATAGCTCAGTGCTAACGGGTCTAACACAAACAAGGCCCTGGGTCAGTCCTCAGTAGCACCAAAAGAGAAAAGAAGAAAACCATCCCAGGGGGATAAGGACCATGATAAGCCGATAGATTAAAAAAAAATATAGCGTAAGGGAATAAAATGAACAAGGATGCTACCAGTAGGAGGAGATTGCCTGGAGCCCCTACCCTAGAAAACGAAGTCCAGGCAGCTAAGGACTGCGGCGAATGGAAGAAGTCCTCCTCAGGGCAGAGCCCACCCCACAAGTGGGTCTCCACTGTGAAGTGGCCGTCCCTGAGATGGAACGCATACAGCATTGTATAAGCTTAGCCGTCGTATTTATATTTTAGGAGTAAGAGAGAGAGAGGAGGGAGAGAGAGAATATATGAGCGTTTAAATTAAAACATGCCGTGCATTTGAGAGAAAGCGAGGAGATGTATGGGAGGAGCCAGAGGGAGGAAAAGAAAGAAGGCAGGATGTATTATAATTTCAAAAGATACAGAAGTATAATTTAAACTCTAAGAAATGTATAGTGTAAGTTTTGAAATATATGTAATAATAATATGAGATGTTCCATCCAAGTTTGTAAATAAAAGATTTTCAGGTTTATGAGCTGTAACAGTTTAAATCAGCAAAGTCCCCAAGCATCTTCGACACACTTGGTCTTTGCCTGAAGACATTATTTTGGGACATTCCAGAAGTGCGGCCTAGCTAAAGGAAGCAGGTGATTTGATTAGATCCTTGGGGGTCTCTTTTTCACTGGCTGCTCCCTGACTATGGTGATACAAATGCTGTCTTCTGCCACGTGCTCCCACAGCCATGGTTTTCTTAAACCAGGATGAACTAGACCTCTGAAACCTCGAGTCCAGGCCACCCTCTCCTTCCTGAAGCTGTTTCTGTCAAGTCTTTTGCTTCACGGCAATACAGAAGTCACAAGTGTCTTGCCTAATTATAAATGCTGAGATTTGTGGGCTTTGTTTTTGGGGTGTTTTGGGGCTTGTTTGTGTTGTGGTGTCATGGTCCTCACTAGGTTCTCCTGGGTGCTGTTCTCTTCACTAGGTTCTCCTGGGTGCTGTTGTCTTCACTAGGTTCTCCTGGGTGTTGTTGTCTTCACTAGCTTTTTTTTTTTTTTTTTTTTTTAATTACATACAGACAACACCCTCATATAAAATCACATATCTCTCTCTCTCTCTCTCTCACGCACGCACACACACGCACACGCACGCGCACACGCACACATACTGTATATGTAGCAGTCAGAGGACAACTTGTGGGAGTCATTGACTTTCTTTCCACCACATGGGTGAGTCTCAGGGACTGAAGTCGCTGTCAGCTTGGTAGCAAGGACCTTTATGTACGGAGCCAATCTTGCCAGTTCTTCAGCGCTTTTGATGACTTCATTTATTTCCCAGGAATCTTAAGTCGGGGCCGGAGACATGGCGCAGTGGTTAGAGCACTTGTTAGAGTACTTGTTATTCTTGCTGAGAAGCTGGATTTGGTTCCCAACACCCACGTGAGGCAGCTGTGAGCTGCTTGTAACAGCAGTCCCACGGGACCCTCTTCTGTCCTCCGTGGATACCTGTGAATACGTGGTGCGTATATAAACAAGCAGGTATCACACATACAGACAAATATATTTTAAAGAGTCTGAGCCAGGTATGCCTACAATTCCAGCACTCCAAAGGCAGAGGTAGGCAGATCTTTATAAGTTCAATGCCAGCCTAGCTTATGTAGAGAGTTCCAGTTGGCACTGCCAGTGTCTAAATAAATAAATAAGTTAGAAAAGAAAACAAACAAATGTTAAATCAATTTACTTCATTATTAATGAGTTCTATATAAATATTTGCAGTATTAAAGATGGATGAAAATTAAATCTATCCTTCTTTTTTTGTTTGTTTGTTTTGGTTTGATTTGGTTTGCTTTGGTTTTTCGAGACAGGGTTTCTCTGTGTAGCCTTGGCTGTCCTGGACTCTCACTTTGTAGACTAGGCTGGCCTCAAACTCAGAGCAATCCACCTGCCTCTGCCTCCTGAGTGCTGGGATTAAAGGCGTGCACCTTCTTTGATAGGATTATTTAAATTAGCATTCTAGGCTCTGAGAAAGCATTTATACGTACAGTGTACCGCTTAGCATGGACTACAGTGAACTCCTTTAGGCTGTGTCTGTGCCTCGTTGATACCCCTTCCTCCATTTATTTCTCCTTCCCAGTTGCCATAGCTGCAGAGGTAGGTGTATGTCCAGGTACAGCCACTTATCAGCACAGGTCATTTATAAACTATGAACATACTAACAGAAAAAGGGCCAGAACAAAACGTTTTTGTTGCTTCTGCCTCGTCTGGAATTTCAGGGGGTAAAGGAAGCCTGGGTTATCCAGGGCCAGATCAGCTGTTAAAAGTTCACGCCGTCATTTTGACATCTCACATTGGACTTTCTCTTTGAAAATCCCTCTTCACATTACCAGAGCTGGTCTCCGAGCCCCAACTGCCTCAAACCCATAACATCGCTGAGTGAGTGACTGATCTGTATTATGTGTCCAGCCATCAGACAGATCTTGGGATGCTGCTTGTGTAAACTGTAACCCAGTCTGATGCTGTGCGGTCAGTTACAGTCTTTCATAGACCTATCAGCGATACTCAATCCTTCTGGATTTGGGAGTAGGGCTTATCTGATACTTTCGGGGAAAAAAAACATCCATTCATTTTTCTCTCTTCCCCACTTACATAACTCCACACATCTGGTACCATTGTAGGATCATTGTCCTTCCCGCTCCTCTGTAGCTTGTGTTGCTGTAATATTCCCTAAATATTTAGTTACTTAGAGGGAAATGTGATTTGAAGAAGGAAGGGAAAAAAAACTATGGGTCTTACAAATTAGCTCATGTGCAGAGCTAGGGAAAAAATTGCCTTTAATCATCAAAATTTCCATATTGTCAATGAATGCAGTGTGAATAGAGGTAAATGTTGATGTGTTAAAAATTTAAAGCAAGTCCTTCTTCAAATCGATGTCACTTGCCTCTAAGAACAAGCATATTAAACACAAGGTGCCTGATTAAAGTATCTTCATGCTCCAGTGTGTATCCCTTGGCTTCCTTCGGTTACAGCAATGATAAAAGCTGGAAAAAAAATCCTTGAACTGAGTCAGAACTGAGCTAAACTTTAGGAAACCAAGAGTAGAGCTAAATACAGTGTAGGAAGCTAAATACAGTGAGGACTGTGAGAGAGCAGGGGCTGCTTCGAGGAACTCTCCTTTGCAAGGGCTGCGTCGAACACTACCAATTATCTGGCTTTGTGTAAACAATCACACAGACCATTTCTTGTTTTCTGCGTGTTTCACATTGTGAAACAAATTTAACACTTGATTTTGCTTGGTTGTTATTTTTTTTAACTACTTCTGTCAAAAATTTCAGTGTTTATGGTATATTTGACCCAGGGGTCCTATGCCAAATATGTCCATAGTGTATCTTTCATTGTTATTGGTTTAATAGAGCCCCAGACTTTGTAGGCCCCAAGACCGTAGCACAACTGACTCCATGGTGGTAGCACCATTTAGGCTGTAGAACTCAAGATATAGACAGTACCACCTGCCAAAATCAAAACAAAAGTCTAATTTACCAAAATTCATAGTTAACTGAAAGTCTCTAAACATACTAACTTTGCATTTTGGCTTCTGTAATTCTACTTCGGGCTAAATTTTCTTGTTAACGAAAATATGTCAACCCAGAACATGGTTTTTGTGCTTAAAAGCTCACCCTGAAGAAGGCTTGGGTCTACACTGGGATCCCAAACCCCCAGGGTAGTCGCCAGCCAGCTAATAAAGACAAAACCAAGCCCCAGAAGTCTTCTCTGGTGAGTACCCTACATCAGTTGGGTTTTTCTGCGACAGGGTCTTTGTATGTAGTCTTGGCTGTTTTGGAATTTGCTCTGTGGACCAAGCTGGCCTTAAACTCATGGAGATCTGCCTAGCTTTGCATGGGGAGGGCTGTGATTTTAAAAAGTATACTGCCACATCCGGCTCTATAGAGTATTTTAAGAACAATAGAACAAGCACATTTGAATTTCTTACTGCTGTTTGTTCTTTCTGTATTAAGTATGAAAATTAGCAGTGTAATAGCTCCCAGAATAGGAGTACTGGAAAGGTATCCACTTGACAGAAATAAACATGCAGAAAATAAATTGAGTTAATAGTTCATTCATCATCTGAGATTTAAAATTATATCCAAAATGGTTGTTACTGGATTTTCATGTAGATTGGTGAAATGCTAAGCTTATAAGATTTTCTTTTTGCTTGAATTATGACTAAAAAACTTTTTTTTTTATCACAGCTTTAATATCCAGGTGGGCAATCCATTTGCCAGAATCTCTGAGTGTAACTCTGTTTTTTTTTTTCTGCCAAACACAAATCCTGCATTGTGACTACATGGAGCTACACCTTTGAATTAATCTTTCAGTTTTGTTTTTCTCCTTGTCTTTTTAGGTCGTGGAACTTTTAGCAAGTGCTCTTATGGACTTGGTGCAAGGCGTGTACCAGGAAAACTCTGCTTCGGCCAAGGTACAGAACTGCAGACTTGTGACGTGTTACGGGTAAAGGCCGCACTGCAGCATGAGAGCGGAGAGCAAACATTTCATTCTTGTTTTGTGTTTCAACTTTGTGGGATTTTTCATTTTCCTTCTTTTGTGTATGTATGGGGTTTTTTGTTTTGTTTTGTTTCTTCTTTTTTGTATTAGCATTCTGGCTACAAATTCATGGGCATACGCTCAGTACATAGCAGCTTTAGCCAATTAAAGCAACCTCTGCTCCTCTGGGTGGAATCACAGTCTGTTCAGTCTGCAGCAGCCGGCGGACACCAGGGCACTGCTGGCTGGCAGGTAGCGCAGTCAGAGGGGCTGCTGGCAGCAAGGACCGCTTACGGCTGCGCCAGCTTCTCCCCAGAGAAAGAGGGCTCTGTGAGACAGTGAGCACCACAAGGCTGTCAGGAAGGGCGGGCACAGGACTGAAATGCCTTTCACATCCAAGGTCCAGAGCTTTACTGCAGTTATTAGTCTCCGCCATGGAAGCTAGGACAGCTGCACAGCTGGATTGTTTTGATTAATTTTATAGGTTTAGAATTAGGGCTTTTTGACTCATTTAACAGGTCATCTCAAGAAAGGTTAGGTTTTATTTCCTTAAAGTGCACTTAACTTCATTTCAGTGGGGGATTAGCTAGAAAGTGCACGCTCCATTGCCCGCCGCCGCCGCCTTCCGTGACATCTCCTGTGAGAAGGGACTCCTCTCAATGTCTCATTAGCCTAACTTCCCTAACTCCTGCATTAGCAAGATTTCACTCATTGAGAATCAATGCATGTGTGTGCATCCTCAGCATTAACACATCCACTTGAAAAGCAGAAAGGCCAATTTTACCAAAAGTGAAACGTACGGCCTGAGCAGCTTAGATAAAAAAGAAATTTTAATCTGAAGTATAGCGCAGGAACTCTGGAAGGTTGCAACAGGGGTTAGTGAAATGTGAAGAATTCTGCTAGCATTTGATTCGGGGAACCATGGTCCCCAAGAGGCATATGTGACCTCACAGAAGTAGCACAGTGGTATGTGGGGACCTCACAAGATGAAGACCACAGTGAACCCTGTTTGCAAGATTTTTCAGAGGCGAGAGTGGTTCTCTCTCTCTCTCTGCCTGGCGATTTGTATCTCATGGTGGAAGGGTGGTGATTTATGACCTGGCACTACTCACCCAGAGTTCCCTTGCGCATAATGTGACGATGATAGCAGCTAAGCGCGTGACATTGTAAATGATTTACCTGCTTGTCAGTTGATTCACAGAAGTCCGCGGGGGGAGGAGGGGGTGGTGCTCCCATTTTGAGATATGAAAATGGTGGTTTAGAAAGGATTGGATGATTTCTCAAGGTTCTACAACTTACTGGGATTCTAACTTAAAACCCTATGATCTTACTTTCTTATTCTACTCCCACTGTACCTTAACAACCTGTGATTTGATGGCTTCCATTGGCCATACCTAAGGTCTCACTATGTAATTACCGCAGTGCGCAGCTGATGCAGCTGAGGCCGTGTCCTCCCGGAGTGTCGCTGAGGGACTCGGCTCACTCCCACAGAAGGCACTCACGAGTTTTGCTTTTGAGGGTGTTTATTTGTTGAGACAAGACACCACGCAAGTTTGGCTGGACTCAGATAAAGCTTGCCATGTGTTCAAGGCTAGCCTGGGCTACATAAGAACATCTGGGCCTGAGATACTGAGACTGTTTCAAAAAACAAAAGCCAGCAAGCACACACACACCGTGTAATCCTCCTGCCTCTGCCTTCCTTAGCCTTCCCTTTCCCACCCCAAGATCATAGGTATAAGCACCACCTGCTTCAGCGCTTGAGGTGAACGTGGTGTTGTTGCTGTGGTCTCTCAGTTTGTCCACTCTTCCTATTTGTGCCCTTAATACCCCACTTCACTAACCATGTGTGAGCATCTGTGAAGGGCTCTGTCAGACCGCCTAATAGCAACGAGAATTATCACACAGGTTCTGCAGTTTCATTGTTCCCCTCACCTGAGATAGGGTCACATTTGTGGATGGTCTCACTGGATAGAAGAAAATCTTACAGTTCAGAGCTGGTAAGTAGCGTCAAAGTTTAATGTCTACAACTTTTTCATTAATATGCCTGAGGGTTAGATTTGAATTCAAGAGTTTTTAAAATTAGATTCCAAGTCCTATGCAATTTTTAAAATATATAATCTGTTTGGAAAAAGAAAGGGAGAAACAACCAAGACTCTGAAGGGATACTGATGTAATGGGAGAGCCACTGAGCACACACCATTTGCCGATTTTCCCATTAGTTAATACATTTCCTTCCCTTAAAAGAATACATAGCAATGCTTTGTCCATCCGCCCTCCCACCTCCCCACACAAGGCCCTTTAAAGCACTTGAGTCTTTCCAAAGCAGTTCAGATTCGGAATATAGCTAAACCATTTGAAGATCAGTCATTTTTCAATCATGGAAACAAATAGTCCTAGTGGACCACAGCAGCATTGGTACTGCCTCCATTTGCACCCCAGGTACAGCTGAAGTTAACCACATTTTCCTCCCTAACCAGAACCTGCCTCTACCCCTTCCTGAGTGTGCTTGCAGTTACAGTGAAAGAAATCACTTCAGAGGCAGAGAGAGATCACAGCACACTCATTCACATGTATGCATGCATGTGCGCGCGCGCACACACATGCACGAGCACGCACATGCCAAGCTGGCATGATTGAGAGTTGCCACAAGCAGAGGTCCCTGCTGTGGCCTCTGTTGCCCAGCTCTGAAGCACACAGAAGAATTGCTTTGAGGGTCGGTCAAGTAGGCTGCAAACCATCTCGTCTCTGCAGGGATAAGAGACTACAGCAGCGCTCCGTCTTCTCCATGTCACATTAATGCAGTGATGGAGAGTTGGGAGTGGCAACTTAGCTCTGTGTGCAGTGGTGTCTATCGGGCTGGTGGGTGCATTAAGGAGAGAGAATTGGAACTGAATGCTTTGTAAATCACTTTCTTCAGAAGTTCATACCTAATTTCCGTAAAGCAGTGAAACACACACAACCCAAATCACTAGTATTTAACAGATTTCAGGTAAACTGTGATCATGAAAACATGCGAAATAATTTAGAAGATTGATCCTTTGTTCCACTCATCAAAAAATGTTTCTTCCTTATAATAAAATTAGCTCTTGGGCTTTTTAAAAATGTGCATCAGAAAAATAAATTTCACCATATTTTTCTATAATACCTAATTAAAGAAGCCAATTACAAGCAAGATGTAGTACATACCTTTAATGCTAGCATTTGGGAGGCAGAAGTCTGCCTGGTCTACAAAGTTCTAGGCCAAACAGGGCTGCATAGTAAGACCTTGTCTCAGAAAAATAAAGTAAAAAAGATGGGCTGGAGAGATGGCCCAATGGTTAAGAGCCTCTGCAGTTCTTTCAGAGGACCTGGGTTCGATTGCTAGCACCCACATTAGGCATCTCACAACATCTCACAATCTGAGGGCCCCTGGCTGCTAGGGACACCTAACTGCATGTTTTACACATGACATAAACTCAGGTGGACATGTATACATGTACACAAATACACAGTGCTTGCCTGGAATGTCCCCAGGCCCTACTTACATTCCCAAAAGCTCCCTCCCACACACAGACCCTGTGTCTCACTACCAAAGACATGAATATTTTGCATGTCTGTGTGTGTGTGTGTGTGTGTGTGTGTGTGTGTGTGTGTGTGTGTGTGTGCACACGTGCGCTTTGTATATACAATAGTATAAATATAATAATAAAATTAGAGAAGAGGTCGTGAATGGGTACACGGGAGGAGTTGGGTAGAGGACACGGAGAGGTGGAAATGATGTAAATACAGGACCCATGTGTAAAATTCTCAAAAAATTACACTAATAAAAGGACATGGTTGCTGTCCTTCAAAAGCCTGCTTGTGAAGTTGGCCGTGGGCTGCCAGTGGGATCTTGGATTTTAGAAACTCTCTCCCCCTCTGAGATAAAAACAGTTCACAGTGCCTATGCTACTTCTTAAGTTGGCATGGTTTATGCTGAAACACCTGTTTTCTGGGAATCTGGAAATTTTTTTGCGTTCTAGGCAGAGTGCCTATAGGAGCAGCCCCAATAAAACTCTGAGCCTGAGTCTCCAGCAACTCTGACCACATTTCATGCACTGTGGAGTGCTGAGCATGCCCTGTGGCTCAGTGGGGGAGTACTGCGCATGCCCTGTGGCTCTGCGGGGTGCTCCCTTGAGAGCCTGAGCTTGGCTTCTTCTTCAGCCACTGAGACTCCTTCCCTTTACTGCTTTTCTTTTGTGTACTCTCACTCACTTGTATGCATGCGTGTGTGCATGTGTGTAAAGGTCTAACTGTTTAGCCTGGCTGTCCTGAAACTCACTATGTAAACTAGGATGGCCTTGAACTCACAAAGATTCACCTGTCTCGGCCTCTGCTGTGCTGTGATTACAGGCATGTGCCAGCATACCTGGCCATTAGACTTTTTTTTTTTTAAACTGTGATTTGACCCTCTGCTCTCTACAGTGAGTCATCCAAATATCATCAGACCTCAGGGATGAGAACTGGAGAGAGATAGCCCCGTGATTTGGGACACTGAGAGCCCCTCCAGAGGACTCAGGTTCGATTCCCAGTATGCACATGGAGGCTCATAGCCATCTGTGATGCCTGTCACAGGGAATCCAGTGCCCTCTTCTGGTCTCCACCAGCACTGCAGTGCTTTGTAAATACATGCCTCTAACTCAAGTTGTAACCCAGAAAAGAACAGACACGGCTCCCCTATCTTCATGCTCATGTTGGCTTGGCCCCATAGCCCCAAAATAAGAGGATTTAATCTAATTCCCTGGAGGAAGAGCTGCTTAATTAATAGTCACTGAAGTTGTGGAGATCCAGTCTGGCTTTTCTAAGCAGAGTTCATACTTTACATATTTAGTCATAGATTTTGTGGGGCAAGATACGTCATATTCTTTTTTTTTTTTTTTTTTGTCTCATGTTTATACTTGTCTTCCTTTGACTCTTAGGCAGCTTTTGAGTCAAATAGAAAAATAAGGTAATTGAGTCTACTAGACATTGTAGGTGCTCTGCCTGCCTCAGCTCTGTGCCACTGTCTAAAACACGATAGCAAGATAATTGTGCCCTCGGTGGGGAAATCAGAAAAGCCTTCAGAGAGAATCTACTATTTGAGACAGACACCAAAGGGTCGAAAGAAATGTGCAGAAATGGAAGGCAGTCTGGGTAGAGCACTGACTTGATGAAAGGAAACATTTAAGATCAGAAAGAAATAGTTTTGTTTTTGTTTTGTTTTTGTTTTTGTTTTGTTTTTGGTTTTTTGGTTTTTTTGTTGTTGTTGTTTTGTTTTTGTTTTTTTGGTTTTTCAAGACAGGGTCTCTCTCTGTGTTAGCCTTGGCTGCCTTGGACTCGCTTTGTAGACCAGGCTGGCCTCGAACTCACAGTGATCCACCTGCCTCTGCCTCCCGTGCTGGGATTAAAGGCGTGCGCCACCACACCCAGCCTAAGAAATGTTTCTTTCTGTCAGGTAACAATAAAGGATTAGTGAAAAATGACACTGCAGCCAAGCCCAGTGGCGCACACCTTGAATCCCAGCACTCCAGAGGCAGAAGCAGGTAGATCGTTTAAGTTTGAGGCCAGCCAGGGCTACACAGTGAGACTGTCTTAAAACAAAACAAAACAAAATCAAAACCAAACAAACAAAAAACTTTATAGGGCTGGTTGTCGAGAATGGTGGAAGATGTGTAATGCCATACTGGAATGCAGAGCCGATATCATGTTTACATGCTGTAGGTGGGTAAACAAGGGGATTCTTAGGTGGTCAGAGCAATGCATCAGAAGTCGAGAGCAGTCCTTAGGGTGGTCCATGGAAAGGAATGCTGGGATTGTTCCGGCTGACACTCTTGCCCTCGTTGGCATTCATATAGCTACCTTTTCAGAAACTGCTTCTTCATAGCCAGTTCTCCACACCCAGAAATATTTTAATGTCTGTCCTACTTAATTATTTTATCTCAATCAAAGTGTTACCATCTTGTGCTTTTTTTTTTTTTTATCATCATTACAACTTTAAGTCTCTTCCTACAAGATATAAGTGTCACTGTGTTTCTAATACCAAAACAGTACCTGGTGTGTCAGTAGTAGCCCCACCCCACCCCTGTTGCTAAATTAATCATTTAGAAAGCCCTAGAATGGTTGTAGTGGAAAATTTTTCTGAGAAGGATTATTAATATACCATAAACTGGGAACACTTAAAGTGCATTATCTGATGTCTGGATATACAGATGGAGCAAGGAAACTATACTAGTTAGGTTGATAAGCATTTCCATCGCCCCCAGCTGTTTCTCCCTTTGTGTTCCTCCATCCTTTACCTTCTTTGTGAGCCACAGGCAATCCATGCTCACTATAAATTAGTTTGTAGTTTTGTAGAATTTTGTATAAATGGATCTAGAAGTATCGACCCTTTGACTGGGGCCTTTGAACAGTTACATTGAAATGCATCCATACGCCAAATGTGAGTAGTTCACTACTGCTGCTAACTGGTATTCAATTGTAAGGATCTGCCACTGTCTGGGATCCTCCTTTTGGTGAAAATTTGAGATGCTTCCAATGTTAAAGTACTCCAGATGAAGCTACTGGGAGCATTCGTGTGTGAATAGTCTACTAACAGTGCACTTCCCTTTCCTTAGGCTTACCTAGGAATGATCATGTTGCTATTTATTTCCTTTTGGATAGAAACCTCATCACGGACTTTATATATCATACAATGGGTATATAGTGCTCTGTACTGGCTAGTTTCCATCGTCTTGACCAAGCTAGAATCATTTTGGAAAAGACTCAATTAAGAAAACAGTGCCTCCAGCTGGGCCTGTGGTGTGTTTTCCTGACTGATGATTCACATGGGAGGGTTCAGGTCACTGTGGGTGGTGCCACCTCTAGGCTGATGGCCCTGGGTGGTATAAGAAAGCTGGCTGAACAAGCCATGGGGACCAGCCAGTAAGCAGCGCCTCCTAAGGCCTTTGCATCAGCTCCTGCCTCCAGCTTCCTGGCCTGACTTTTCTCAGTGATAGACTGTGGCCTAGAAATGTAAATGAACAGGTCCTTTCCTCTGCCAGGTTGCTTTGGTCATGGTGTTTCGTCACAGCACAGAACCCTAAGACATGTTCTTACTGCTGGGTCATCTCACTGGCTCCCATGTTACATTTCTGTCACTCATGTTTGAGAATTCTGGTTGTTCCACACCTTGCTACAACATAATGTGATCAGTTTTTAATATTTTATCCATTCTCAAGTATAATTTTGGCCTACCTTACAGTTTTAGCTAATTGTGGTTTTAGCTTATATTTCCCTAATAAATAGCAATATTGAGTATTTTGCATCTTCGTGTTTATTTGCTATTAATATCCTTTAGTGATAGCATAATATCCTTTACAGCGTCTTTATAAACATTTCCCCCATTTTACTATTTGGTATTGAGAAGATACCAACAAGATAGCTTGTTTTGTTTGGGCCGTTTTGTTGTTTGCTGTTGTTGTTTACCTTGCATCCTGCAGTCTTCCTAGTGTGTTAGTCATAACAGCCTTTGATGTTGTAGGTTCTGTGAGACCCTATGTAGATAGTCAGATGACACTTGTGGATAAAGAGCATTTTCCTTCTTTTCAAAGTAAGTGCTTTTTTTATTCTTTTCCTTGTCATGCTGCACTAGGCATATTGGTAGAGAAAACATGCCACAGATCACTGTTGTAAGACACTGATTGGGAGAGGCTATTCTGGGAGAGGCAGAGGCCAGTTCTATGCTTTGTAGACCAGGCTGGCCTCAAACTCACAGCAGTCCACCTGCCTCTGCCTCCCAGAGTGCTGGGATTATAGGCATATCCAGCTAACATTTTATACTTTTATCTTGTATATGTGTATAGGTGTATGCATGCCACAGTGAAGGTTGTGTGTAGGGTCAGAGGAAAACTTTATAGGCAGTCAGTTCTATGGAAGGATGGCAGGCTTTGCCTCAGGTGAAAGCAGTCTTAGAGCGCTTTGCCCTTGAAAACACCAGATTCCCCACTGAGATAAACTGAGAGGAGCAATCCTGGGTCCGGAATTAAGGAAAAGGACCGGATACTCCGACCGGTCTATTGTGTTGCCAATCAACCAGGGGGGAGGAAGCAGAGGAGAGTCCTGGGGAGGCAGACCAGCTGGGAGAGACAAGGCTGCTGAGGTGCAGATTGCTCCAATCTGATAGAAAAATCTGCTTACAGGCCCAGAGAGACTGAGGGCGTCGCCCCGCAGAACTGATTCCTGGAAGGTTAATTCTTGTTCTCTCTAACCTCCTTTCCCTCTTGCTTAAAGTAGTTGGGTTGTAAGGAAGAGACCTTTGATTATTAAATTCATAATAAAACTTAATTGTTAAAGACTAGAGCCAACAGTTCTCTCCTTCTGCCAAGTCAGTCCTGGGGATTGAACTCAAGGCATCAGGCTTGGCAACAGGTACCCTTGCCTGCTGAACTACCTTACAGACCCTACCCAGGTCATTTTCCAGAACTGTTCTTTTTTTGTTTTGTTTTGTTTTTTGTTTTTTTGTTTTTTGAGACAGTGTTTCTCTGTGTATCCCTGGCTGCCCTGGACTCGCTTTGTAGACCAGGCTGGCCTCGAACTCACAGTGATTCGCCTGCCTCTGCCTCCCAAGTGCTGGGATTAAAGGCATGCGCCACCACGCCCAGCCAGAACTGTTCTTTACTTAGCAAGTTACTTTGAAAGATGAGCTAATCGTCTTGCTTACTGGTTGCAACAAAAACAATTGATCTCTCAAACTCTTTTCTTCAGCTCCAAAGAAACCATTACATTGCCTCTGCAGGAGTTGAGTCAAAGGTAGCACATGATACAAATGGTGCACATGTTTCTTGCACTGGCTTAATGAATACAGTCCTTCCACTCCAACTCAAGAGCATGTCCTTTCACTACCATCCATAAACTATGGACAGCTAGCTTATTAGCCTGGGGAAGGGGTTAAGATGAAAACCCCGGCCCAAACCACATCCTCTGTAAATGTGTCATGTGAGTGATAGCAATGGAACCCTGGGGACAGACCCTGTGGACTCTTGATTTTAGGGCTTCATTTTTCTTTTGTTTTGTTTTTATTGAGAGAGAGATACGTTCCTCATGCCTTTGTGGAGGCAGAGACAGGAGGATCAGCAATGTCGATTATGATGGCCTGGCTCAAGAAGTTTCAGAAAAGAAGAGTATTAACAAGTGCCTAACAGACCATTCTTGTGATATTTTGGCAAATGTGGCTGCTTTCTGCCCTTACCTATAGAATCTGCTTGAGGCTAAATTGAAGAATTTGGGCTTAGTAGTATTGGCAGAGGAGACTTTAAGACAGCCTCTGCTACGTTGACATTGGTGGTCACTCTTACGCAGATCTATAATGAAAAGGAACAAGCTGGACAAAGAAAAGTAGAAAAAATATCATTTGAGGAGAAAAGTAGTGCCAGGAAGTATAAAAAGGTGTTTTTTATAAAATGCAGTGGTGCATGCCTGTAATCACAGCACTCTGGGAGGCAGAGGGAGTCAAATCTCTGTGAGACTGGCCTGGTCTACAAATCAAGTTCAAGGCAGCCAAGGCTACACAGAGAAACTCTGTCTTGAAAAGCAAAACACAAACAAACAAAAAAAATGTAAAAAGCAGCCCAATGCTAAGTGGAATAAAAGGAGTGATGGCTGACCCCACCCCAACTAAGGAGTGATGGCTGACCCTACCCCCACCCCCAGCTAAGGAGTGATGGCTGACCCTACCCCCACCCCCAGCTAAGGAGTGATGGCTGACCCCACCCCAGCTAAGGAGTGATGGCTGACCCCCCACCCCCCAGCTAAGCTTCCAGCTCCTGAAAATGAATTAAAGAAAAGTGGAAACCATGGAAAACAGAAAGCTGTGACAATGTGTTTGAACAAGGGGGCCAAGTTCCAGCCCCAGCAAAGCTGAGGCTGCGTTGGCCATGTGGCTCTGGCTTTATCATCAAGCATACAAGAAAGGGATTGTGGAATTCCCCTCTACAGCTTAGGAAAGCTGCTGAGGCCAGGCGTGTGTCGGGAGTGTCCCTCCATGAGGCCCAGGGAGGCCACTGAATGAAGCTGTGAAGGTGAAGCCTGGATTTCCCTGGAGATCCCAAGATGTTGCAGGTGCCAGAACCATGGGATCCCTGCTGAGGGGAGCTGCTAACACTGTGGAACCAGGTCAAGGCAGGGACATGTGGGTCAGTCAACTAAGCTGAAAGGCGCTGGGGATCCAAAGAGCGATCTAACAGACATGGAAACACAGAGTTTGGAGTTTGCACTGCTGGGTCGAGGTCTTGCTTTGGTTCATGTTTTCTCACCCTGCGTCCTTTCCTCTTTTTGAGATGCTAATGTGCCAGTGGAAAATCTGTTTCTCTGTATGTTGGACGTACGTGGTCTGTGGTCTGCCTTTTGATTTTGTTTATACCTGGGGTTACAGTGAAGAGATTGTCTCAGAGACAGTCTCAGAAGGGACTTTGAGGTTTGGAGACTTTTGAAGTTGTACTGAGTTCATTTTTTTTACATTATGGTATGGCTACAAGCCTAGTGGGAGTGAGAGTGTGGTGGTTTGGATAGGAATGGTCCCCACAGGCTCCTATATGTAAATGCTTAGTCACCAGGAGGTGGCACTATTTGAAAGGATTAGAAGTATTAATAGGTGTGTCCTTGTTGAAAGAAGTGTGCCACTAGGGGTGGCTTTGAGGTTTCAAGGACCCAAGCCTGATGCAGTCTCTCTTCCTCTCTGCCTGTGGACCAGGATATAGAAGTCTCTGCCACTCTTCCAGCACCAAGCCTGCCTGCATGCCACCATGACCCCCCACCCCCATGATGAAAGTGGATGAACCTCTGTAAGCAAGCCCACCATTAAAATACTTTCTTTTATAAGAGTTGCCTTAATTGTGGTGCCTCCTCACATCAATAGAACAGTGACTGTGATAGCCATGTTCATACACTTTGTCCAGTGTTTTAGTTTTAGTTATTTCAGACAAAAACCTAATCTCTTTTGCTCCATATTAGCCAGAAATGCTAGACCACAAGACTTTTTTTTGATTTATAACATCTTTTTATAAAATAAAAAATACAAAATTCCCCCAGTAAAATATATAATTCTTTTGTGCCCCGGCCCCCCAGGGTTCGACTAATGCTCGAGAGGAGAAATTTCCTGTATAGAGATAGAACACCAGACACGAAGAAGGGGGCAAGTCTGCATTCTGATCAAACCCCGCTTATTGAAAATTTTCACAGAGTTTATATAGGCACAGAGGCATGGGTATTTGTGTAAGCAAGGGTTGCTATGGATACCTAACTCTGGAATGCTCCAGCAGGTAGGTATCTACCTTTACAGCTGCTATAATTGCAGGAGAGAAATTCCAGGAAAGTCGTGAAGGATCTGGTTAGTCAGGAAAAAGCTCCCGGAACTGCTGCTCGCAGGCAGCTGGCCTTTAATCTGATCTTATCAGTAGTCTCACCGGAAAAGGAGTAGCTCGGGGGTCTAGAATGACCAGCCCCCACAATAAACCACAACAGGTGTCTAACTGCCGACCTACGACAAGGTCAGCTAGTTTCTGGTGAATGGCAGACTTCTGGAGAAACAGGAACCTAGGTTCTGACAAGATGGCTGAACATTGGCCATGTAGCCTGTCCCCAACACCTTTGTGTTGTAGATTACTAAGTATTCATTGAGTGTTGGTGTTAAGCCCTTCAGTCACGCGAATAAGAAATTTTAAAACTATACCAATTTTGTACTTGGTTGACCTGGAAGGGGGAAAAAGATGACAAAGTCGCTATAAAGGAAGATTACTTTTAGAGAAAAGCTGGTGTAGCTGAGATTAGATTAATGTTGTGGTCTGGCAGACTTTTCAGATTAAAAAAAAAAAAATTAAGCACTTCAGAGATGGGAAGTGCAAGTCACTCTTGTAGACTGATGAGTTGGTAGACAAAGGAAGATGAAGTGGAGACCGTGGAGGGTGAGTCAGGGTGACTGTGGCGCAGCCTGTTCTGCTGTAGTTGGATTACTAACGCTGTAGGTTGTGCTTGTTCTTCTTCAGATATTAAGCAAGGGCCGGAGGATACGCCTACGCGAGTGCCCAGCAGGTGCCAGGCCCAGGGCTTGATCCCAGGCACTTCAAAATAAATAAATAAACAAACAAACAAACAAACAAAGAATACAAGTAATGATTTCCCTTTTTCTTTTGTTAAACCATTATGTAAGTATGGTGCTTTCAACATAGAATCATAAACAGCTGGTTCTCTCAGCATCTACTTAGAAACCAAAGGATAGTAGTAATTTCTCAGTAAAGATGCTGTCTCTCAGAAAAATGCACTGATCTTCAGCGTAATGAAGAGATTGGAGTATAAAATCTAATTAAGCTGTTTCTCTTTTAAAATTTTTTTCTTTAATTATTTATTATGTACACAGTGTTCTGCCTGCACATCTACAGGCCAGAAGAGGGCACCAGATCACATTGTAGATGGTTGTGAGCCACCAAGTGGTTGCTGGGAATTGAACTCGGGACCTCTGGAAGAGCAGTCAGCCCTCTTAACCTCTGAGCCATCTCTCCAGCCCAAATTAATCTGTTTCTTTTGGAATCTGGTTGGGGTGTCATTAAGAAACATTTATTAATAATAGAACTGAGGCGGTGAGATGGCTCCGTGGCTGAGGGTGCGGGCCACCCAGTCTGTCATCCTGAGCTCAGTCACCGGATCTCACTGGTGAAAGGAGAGAACCAACTCCTGTAAATTGTTCTCTAACCTTCACGTGCCACGGCATGCACACACATGCATAGGCACACAAATGACATAAATGTTTATCTTAGGTTAGAATTTCTATTGCTGTGATAAAACACCATGATGAGAAGCAACTGGGGAGGAAAGGCTTTATTTCAGCTTACAGCTTACTCTCTGTCATGAAGGGATGTCATATCAGGGCAGGAGCTGATGCAGAGGCCGTGGAGGGGTGCTGCTTTCTGGCTTACTCCTCATGGCTTGCTCAGCCTGCTTTTTTATATAACCCAGGACCCGCAGCCCAGGGATGGCACCGCCCACAGTGAGCTGTGCCCTCCCACATCACTCATCAGTCAAGAAGATGCACCACAGGCTTGTCCACAGGCCAGTCTGGTGGGGACATTTTCTCAGTTGAGGTTCCCTCTTCAAAAATGATTCTGGGGGCTGGAGAGATGGTTCAGTGGTTAAGAGCACTGCCTGCTCTTCTAAAGGTCCTGAGTTCAATTCCCAGCAACCACATGGTGGCTTACAACCATCTATAATGTAACCTGGTGCTCTCTTCTGGCCTGCAGGTAAACAAGCAGACAACATTGTATACATAATAATAAAATAAATATTTTTAAAAAATTATTCTGGCTTGGGTCTAGTTGCTGCCATAAATTGAAACAACACAATGTTGGTTTTGTTTGTTTTTTAATTTCTTATGTATTTATGTATTTATTATGTATTCAGTGATCTGCCTGCATATACACCTGCAGGCCAGAAGAGGGCATTAGGTCACATTATAGATGGTTGTGAACCACCATGTGGTTGCTGGGAATTGAAGTCAGGACCTCTGGAAGAGCAGCCAGTGCTCTTAACCTCTGAGCCATCTCTCCAGCCCCATTTTTTAATTTCTTTAAAGCAGAGCTAAACTGGATATTATTGATCAAGTGCTTATTAGTAAATATACAGAATCTGCTTGTGCCAAAAAATATACTGAGTATTTCTGGATACCTAAACCAAACCTGCAGTTAAGACCGCAGCAGCTCAGAACTGCCCTTGAGACCTAAAAGTGTGCACAACTCAGAAGAGAGGTGTGCATACGAAAGCCCTACACAGCAGTTTACCCATAAAACATATGGCAAGTTACACATGTGTAGAAAGGCTGTGTGTGCAGAAAGAGAAAGGACAACCCACTAAGAATTCACTAAGTTTCAGAAGTTTCATAACTGGGCATGGTCATGCACTCCTGTAGTCCCCTTGCTCAGGAGACTGAGGCAAGAGAATGGGGAGATTGAGGTCAGCCTGCCTCGAAGAAAAAAAGGTGGGAGGGGAGGGGGCAGGAGGGGAGTTCTTGGGGGAGGTAGTTTCTGTCAGTTCTAAATTGAATCCTAGAAGTAGAGTAAAAATGAACCAGAACAAAGTTGGGAGCTCTGGAGACGGCTCAGTCAGTAAAATGTCTGTCATACAAGCCTGAGACGTGAGTTGAAATCCCTAGCAGTTGTGGAATCTGGGTGACTATGTGCAACCCCAGTGCTAAAGGGGTGGGGTGGGGCAGACACAGACTGCTGGCTCCCTGGAGCCCAGTGGCCAGCCAGCCAGCCATGTCAGTGAGTACCAGGCTCAGTGAGAGACCCTGACTTTAAAAAAAAAAAAAAAAAAGTGTAAACCAACTTAGAAAGAGAACCTGACACATACACGAGTGGCCAGGGATCAGGGACTGATGAAATTTATCACATCAGGAGTTGGCATTACACACTGGCTGGAACATTCGACTTTATTCAGTCATTTCACATGACTTTTGAGCATCTCCTGTGTGGAAGACACTACAAGTACAAGGGCTCCATGAGGGAGATGTCTTTGCTTTCATGGAGCTGCCCCCTTAAAGGAGAGGACTGCTAATAAATACACTTGGGAACAAAGGAGCTAGAGAAAAAACTGCCTGGTATCGGGACAAATGAAAGCACAGTGTTAGGGTGACTGGACACAGTTCATGGAAGGCCCCTGAGTTCTGAAAGGTAAAAACGCAGACAAGCTGTGGAGATTAAATTACAAAGCCAATCCAGTACCAGCAAAGGCCTGAGAGAAAAGGTGCTGGACCCAGGTTCAACTTAACCTAAGCGGTGGGGGGTGGGTTAGGGGGAGGCGGAGGAGGGGGAGAGAATCATTGTTTTAGGGTGTGTGGTCATTGCTCTTTATCATTTGTTGGACAAAATTCATCCGCCTGTGTTAGACAAGGCACGTGTATGTGACTGAGAGCTGAATTGGAGGCAGAAATAGAACAAAACTGGAACTACCGCCCTGCTGAGGAAAGGTGGTCATTTTGAAAAGAGTAAGTAAACCAGCGTTTAGATATTGGCCATTTGGCTTCAGGAATTGGGGTTTAAAATACCGCTCAGTAGGAAAACACCTTGGTAACTTATTTAATGAAAAGGTCTTTGGAAGGGTTTAGGTGGGAGTGTGGATAGGGAAAATGGGGGCTGTGTCATGTCGTGGTCCCACTTCCTCTCTGCTCTGTGTCCTGACTGGATGTCATGCTTTCCCCAACTTGATCGGCAGCATCCCCTCTTAAGCTTTGAGCCACGTAGATCCTTCCTCCCCTGCCTTGTTTCTTTGTCTAGCATTTGGTCTAGCAATGAGAAGTGTATCTAATGCACAAGCTAAAGAAACGAGAGGCAGAGAGACCAGCTGGAGGTCCGTATGAAGCCACAGACACAGTTGCTGGTAATGAAAACGATAGGAAGACTCTGAATTCAGAAGGAATCCGTGCAGGGCTGAATGGGCGTGGTCCCCTTGTGTTTGGATGTTGGGTCTGTAGGGAGCAGCACTACTTGGGAGGGACGAGGAGGTGTGGCCTTGTTGGAGGATGTACATCACTGGGGGTGGACTTTGGGGCTTCACGGACCCAAACCAGATGCAGCCTCTCGCCTCTCTTCCTGCTGCCTGCGAATCTGGATGCAGAACTCTTGGCTCCTTCGCCAGCACAACCGCCTGCAGGCTGCCATGAGGCTAATGGACTAGACCTCTGAAATTAAATGCTTTTTTTTTTCATAAGAGTTGCTGTGGTCATGGTGTCTCTTACCAGCAGTGGGACAGTGACTAAGACAGAGTCAAAGCTCACCCTCATTAACCCTATGTTTCCCATACAAGTTTTTCAGTTTGGTGCTAAGCCCAAGCAGCATTTTTTCTAAAGTTAATTGCATTCCACAATAATGTGTTTTCCATATTGATAGACCAAAATTAAGGATACAAAGTATAGCTGGGCAGAGGTGATGCACACCTTTAATCCCAGCCTTTGGGAGGCAGAGCCAGGCAGATCAGATAAACCCTGTCTCAAAAATCAAAAAACAAACTAAAAAAACAAAAAACAAAAACTCCGAAAGTATATCGGTTCGTTTCACTCTTTTGTAGAATGTAGCATTTCCTGTCTCTCATACAAGGCACCAGAACCACCCAACTGAGCCATGCTGGATTCCTGATGTACAGAAACTGTGAGTTATAGTGAAAGTTTATTAAGCCACAAAGTTTGGTATATTTCTTATGTGGCAATAGATAACGTATACGGCCACAGAACTGTAATGCCTTCCTGTTACGGAAATAGACTGGGGTGTGTTTGCGTGTGCTTTAGCTCTGGATCCAGCTATCCAGCTATCCAGCTTACTTTGGTAACAGATGGCCTGACCAAGCTGCCAGTCCAGAAAGAAAGAGTGACTGGAGTAGAGGCTAGCTCTGTCACTAGTAGAGGCTGGCTCTGTCACTGGAGCTGGCTTCAGTTTGTAACCCTCCTGCCTCAGCTTCTCTCATGCAGGGATTACAGGTGTCTACCCCACACACAGCTCCACATCCACAGGACTCAGGGTAACTCTACCAAGAGTAAACGACAGTCCCATCTGTGTGCATCTGGAGGCTAGCCCATGCCTGTCATGAGGAAGCTGGTTTGAGTTTGACCAGAAGTTTCCAGCTTAAAGACCCAACCCTGCCCTTCCAGGGATAGGAGCCATTGAATAAGCCTGGTGTGAACCATCTCAGCCTGTAGAGAGCCAGGTTAGGACTTAGAGTTTCAGGAGAGCCACAGCAAGCATGTTCGTGAAGCAGTGATAGTATTTAAAAGACGTTTCCATAGTTCATTAAGCCTTTTGTGAAAAATCTCCAGGCAGCACTGATAGAGAATTTCACTCCCTCCAGCACCGTGACCCACAGCGTGGGTCCTCAGACCGAGGCTTGCATGGGTCCTCAGACCACGGCTTGTGTGGGTCCTTGGACCGTGGCTTGGTTTCTGCAGATGAGCAGTTTCAGACTGTAAATATCCAGGAAGAGGATGCTGCACTTGCTAGTCTTCGTATACACTGGGTAGTTGTCCATAAACACGCAGACACCTGAGAAAAGCATTGCCATCCTCTTGAGACTGGGCTGTATGGGTGCCAGCCGTGTCCCGTGGGCTCGAGCCTTTGAAATCCTCAACCTGGCCGAGCCCATGTCAGCAGTGCTCAGGACTTCAGTCACTCAAGGCTTCTCACACCTCCCACTCTCCAGCACCACCCTTGGGCTTTGCAGTCAGTCCCCTGCCCCTCCCCAGCTTTCTTTGTGCTGGACCCTCGCTGTTGTCACTGTGGAGTCTGTACCTGCTGTGCTGGCTAGGTCTCGCTCATTTTTCTTTCTGTAATCTAAAGAGTCATGAATCAGGCCAAAGCCACAAAGTCTCGCCATTAACAGTGTAGATTCTAAAGCTACATACATACATACCCATTGTGCTTTTGTGCATTTTAGTGAGTTTTTCCCCAATTTTTTCTTAGGTATCATTGTTTTCCAAGCTGAAGGACATGATGATCATTGAAGTAGTCACTTGGTTCTAAATGTCTTGGCCTAAGTGTTACCGTGTTGTTTATGACAGTAGTCCATGCTTGGCAGGCAGAGAGGACCACAGTGTTTGAGGTGCAGACATGACTGCGCCTGTGTGCAGACAGAGTACTAGACATGGGGAATCCAGCGCTTTGCAGACTGTGCCCATAAAAAAAAAAAAAAAAATGGAAGGTCTGGGGTGGGATATAGATTAGAAATAGAATGGGTTCGTTTTCTTTGAAGACAAATACATATATGCTTTTACATATAGTTTAAAGGAAAATACATATTTTAAGAGGTTTGAAAGTGAAACAGTAAGCATTACGATACTCCAAGGTGTCTTTCATTGGCCCATTTACTAACAACCTGCCCCTCATATTATACCTAAGACATATAATAATGAGCTAATAAGGTGTGTCATGTCATGTTTTATTGTTTGCTGGGCATCTGTTCAAGCTTATATCACAAGGCCAAGACTTTGAAGAGTCTCATAGTGGTGTTGACAATAATACCTATCATTTTACCAGCATACTTTTTTCAAGAAGAAACAGTTTTAAATTGTTTGTTAAATATTGAATTTATTCCAATTTGAAAGCAAATGAGAGTAATTTGAAATGGCTTATTCTAGTTATAAAATACACCCACACATTACATATGAGAGATCCACATAGTTTAAAAAGAAAAATAATTTTAAAATCACTAGATATCCAGCACTGCATTTAAAAGCAAAGTATCAGGTAAGGCAGTAGCTGAGTGTGAAGTGTTTGATGCACACCATGAGGACCTGAGAACTCCCAGCACCCACAGAAGCAGCCAGGCGTGGCAGCGTGGTAAGCATAAAGCCAGGTGTGCTGGCACACATCGCTGGTACCAGCACTTAGGAGGCAGAGGCAGGCATGTCTCTGAGTTCAAGACAAGCCCGGACTACAGAATGAGTTTCTAACCAGCCAGGCCTACACAGTAGTATCTTGAGTAAATAATTATTTTAAAGATTTATTTTTAGGCGTGGGTGGGGTGACCCACACCTTTAATCCCAGCACCAGGGCTGTTACACAGAGAAACTTGTCTTTTAAAAAAAAAGATTTATGTGTGTATCTGTCTGTATTTTTCATCGACTGTCTGTATGAAGGTATGTGCAGGTGAGTACTGATGCTTTTTAGAGCCTAAAGGGGTCAAATCATCTGGAGCTGGAGTTACAGGTGGCTGTATGTCACCCGATGTGGGTACAAGGAATAAACTCTGGTCCTCTGGAAAGGCAGAAGTAGTGATCTATCTCTCCAGCTTCCTCTCCCCCCAGATAGTTTTATAAATAATAAGGTAGGGCCGAAGAGATAGCTCAGAGATTAAGAGCACTGGCTCTTAGAGAGACTCAGAGGTCTTGAGTCTAATTCCCAGCACTCACATGGTGGCTCAGGACCATTTATAAAGGGGTCTAATGCCCCCTTCTGGCTTGCAGGTGTACATGCAGCAGAGCATTTATACGATAGATAGATAGATAGATAGATAGATAGATAGATAGATAGAGTATAGAGAAATGGAGAAAGATTCGCCCAGTGCTAACCTCTGTCCTACACACACACATACACACACACACACACACACACACACACACACACACACACTATACAATATGTACATATACACACACACATATATATAGTGTGTGTGTGTGTGTGTGTGTGCGTGTGTGTGTATGAATGTATGTATACGTCAGTGTTTGCTGCAATCAGAGGGCCAAGGAATGCCATAAAAATCACACTGTGAAACAGACCTCACGTGAGAGACTTATTGGGGCGAGGATATACAAAAGGCTGCCTCTGCGCAGGAATAAGAAAGAAAGCAGGCTGTGAAGGCATGGATTTTATAAGGGGCATGGAGCATGCGCATAGGGAAAATACACGACCTGTGGTGTCAGTGGAAATGTGTGAGCCACCCCACCAGGTGGGGCATGGGGGAGCACCTAGTTCTGGTGGTTCTTGGTTTACCAACTATATATGCTTATAATATATAGCTATTACATTGTATATCTTAATCCATAAAATATCTTTATTTGAAGGAGCTTCAAAAGCAACAAAGGTGTGTTACATGAACACACTGAAATCAAATCTCAAGGCATTAGTGTTAGATTAAACAATAGTTTATCAGGGTATAGCTGATGAGAAGAAGGAAGGCTTCGTGTGCTCACTGGTCCTTTCTCTCAAGAACACCTTCCTCAGAGGAGGTGCTCAGTCCTGATGCCACTTGATATCCTGGGGGAAGTGGGGGCTCTCCTTCTCTGAGGAATAGGGCAGGGGGCATAGAGGAAACAGGAAGGAAGGGTGTGACCAGGAGGAGAGGAGGGAGGAGGCTATGACCAGGATGTAAGTGAAAAAGTAATAAAAAAAAAGTTTTTTTTTAAAAGAACACCTTCCACTTTATAGGAGATTGTGGGCAAATGTTTTTATTTGTCAAATTTTGAAATTGAATTTAACCATTTAGAAGTACTTTAAGTCACTGACTGACAGCCAAGCATCAGAAGACTGTGTATTTGTCTGAGAGATGAAACATTACGATAAAGCTTGTGAAATGTTTAATAGAATACCATTCTGAGGGGCTGGCAAGATGGCTCAGTGAGCAAAGACGTGCCACCAAGGCTGATGCCTTGAGTTTGATTCCAGGAATCCACATGGTGCAAAATGAAAACTGATACCTGCAAGCTGTTCTCTGGCCTGTACACACACACGCGCGCACACACATACACACATACACACACACACAGAGAGAGAGAGAGAGAGAGATACACACAAACACACATCAGAGACACAGAGACAATGACCCCATACCCCAAAATTAATTTTGTCTTGTTCAGAGGACAAGAAAAATGTCTCAGAAGTAAAACTCAAGCCTTCCATTACTGTCTATCTGTATGCCATTGAGTCCCCACTTTGCCTCTGTCACGAGCTGCTCCTAATTTCTGACACTAAATGCTTGCTGCTTACTCAGCATTTCCTTTTGGAGTCTCAGGGTGAGCACATCCGGGACCAGATCAGGAGTTCAAGGTCATCCTGCCTAACTTAGAAAGTTGAAGGCCAGCCCGGGCTATAGGTGACTCAATGTCAAAAAATAAAATAAAATAAAATAAAATAAATAAAAAAGTGAAGTGCTTAAGTAGCATACATGAAGGCCCAGGTTCCATCCCCAGTACCACATAAACCAGGCACAGTGAGCACGCCTGTAACCCCAGCACTCAGAAGGTAGAGGCGGGTTTCCTAGAAGCTCAAAGCCATTCTTGGCAACCTAGAGTTAAGCTTGAGGCCAGTCTGCCCTACATGAAACTCTGCCTCAAAAGACAAACAATAAAGATAGCAATAACAATAACCTACCATGTTTTTTTTTTTTTTGGACTATAAGACGCACCTGACCATAAAACACACCCAGTTTTTAGAGCAGTAAAACAAGAAAAACAGTAAAAACAGCAATCAGACCATAAGGTGCACCCTAATTCCCCCCCCCACACACACACACTTTTGGGGGGAAAGTACATCTTATGATCCAAAAAAATATGGTATATTGTTTAAAATGAGGGAAATAGTTTTTTGGGTTTGTTTTTTGTTTGTTTGTTTGTTTGTTTGTTTGTTTTAACTTTCCTCTCATAGCCTATTTGGTGGTGGAAATCTTTGTTTTTTCCAATGAATTTCAGAGGGATTGAGAACATTATGGCTAGTAAAATTGTCAGTGAAGTGTTACTGTGACATCTCCCCGTCATTAAAGGGTCTCTTTCAATGCTCTTCTGAAGGATTCCGTGGCACAGCACCCCTTGGGACTCAACCACTATCTGTGAAAAGTTTCTTGGGGACTCCAGGACTAGATCAAATCATCAGTCCACATGGGACTGACTGGTAAGTGCATGAATAAGTTCATCTTGCTGGAATCAGTTCCCTGGGCATTCAGCTAGTCCAGCCCCAGGGAGTAGGATTGTCCCCCATTTGTTGTGGTATGAGGGTAAAATGTCCCCTGGTGGCCCATACGTTTGATGGCTTGGCCTCCAGTTGGTGTGCTGTTGTGAAGACTGTGGCACCTTTAGGCTTTTGATCCTTGCTCGATGAAGTGGGATCCTGGGGAGAAACCTTGAGCTTTTATAACCAAGCTGCACTCTCTGTTCACTATTTCCTGACTTTGAATGCACTGTGACCAGCTGGCCTCCTGCTCCATCCACTGTGCCTTACTCCCAGCTGTGTCTCCTTGAACTGTAAGCCCAAATAAACTCTTCTTCCCTTAAGTGGCATCCTGTTGGGTATTTTCTCACAACAACAAACAGCCTTCTGACCGATCCATCATTTAAAGTCCTGACACATGAAAATATGTGGGAATAACAGTGGTGCCACTGAGTTTGAGGTAGAATGAAACAGGTAACCAGAATGTAGATGTGTTCAAAAAAGTTTAAGGTAACATGGTGACACTCTGTTTGTGGTTTTGATTTTGGAGTTTAGGTTTGGTTTTTGTTTTTTGAGACAGGGTTTCTCTGTGTAGCCGTACCATCCTGGACTCACTTTGTAGACCAGGCTGGCCTCGAACTCACAGCGATCCGCCTGCCTCTGCCTCCCGAGTGCTGGGATTAAAGGCAGGTGCCGCCACGCCCGGCAACATTCTGGTTTTTAAGACCGTGTTGAAAGATATGGGAAGACCTGTATAAATTTGTTTATTAGTCAGTCACTGATCACAACGTACCCGACAGCAACACGAGGAAAGAAGGGCTTGCTGTGGCTTGCATTCTGTTGCAGCAGGGAAGGCATGGGGCAGGAATGTGACACAGCTGTTCACAGTGCATCACGTTCCCCGAGCAAAGAGGAATGGACACTGCTCATCTGGCTTCTGCTTTTTTCATTCAGTCCAGGAAAAACCCTGACCCATGGACAGTCCATCCACAGCCAGCCAGCTTTACCGCAAAGACAGGAAGATCGCTGCAGGTTTCAGGCCAACCTACATAGCAGTACCTTATCTCAAAAACTGAGGGGAAAAAAAAAAGACAAACATTTTTTTTAAAAAGACATAAAACAAACACAGTGAAGATTTCTGGCTTAAATCCTAAACTGTAGCGAGAAGGAAGTTGTGTAAATCAGCTGGGATGCCATACATAGAAGACAATTGATTTTGTCACAGTCTGGAGGCCGTACATCTAAAGTTCCGGGCATTTCATCTCTAGTGAGGGCTTTGGTCCTTGCCTGCAGACATCCCCTGTCTAGCGGTATCCAGACATAGCAAAGACAGACAGTAGTAGAGAGTTCTTTGGTATCTGATAACAGTTGAGGGCACTAACCATGTTAGTTGGGGCCACCTGCTTATGGCCTCATGTCACCTTAATTACTTTCTTGCTGCTGAGATACCCGGGCTCGGGGTTATGGCTCCAGTGTTTCCATGTGAGAGGATGCAGACATCTATCTGTAGCAGTGGTCAAGAAGAGCATCTTACTCACTCCTCCATCATCAGTGGCTCATAGACTGCACTTGGCCTTCTCCCTGCCTGCCCGTCCTGGCTTGAGCTGAACCTTGTATATGGGTCAGGGTGCAGTAGGAAGAAACCCAGTTGGTCAATCAGTGAAATGCCTTCCCGGGTTGCAGTGATGTGTCACTTTCTACTTGTTAACAACTAAGGTAATAATTTTGGTCAGTAGCAAGACAGTCTCAAGCTTGGCCGGTCAGTAAATGGCTCAGGAGCTTCTTTCTGGAGAGCAGTTTGGCAGAACGTTTTAAGAGACTGAAATGTTCAGACTGTTGATGGGATAAATCTAATGGCAGACTCCATCTGTTGTAGGCAGCCTCCAGGGTCATCAGTGAGCCCCACCCCCTAGTAGTCCCTATGCTAGACTTCCAAGGCTAGGATATAAAGGCATACGAAGCTCTCTTTGGCCTTGCATTTACTCGTGAGTCTCTCACTCTCTTTGGGAAATCAGTTGCATATCATACGAGTAGCTCCGCAAAGTGGCCCATGTGGCAAGAAACTTGGCCACACTGCCAGGAATCCCCGGAGTGGGCTCGAGAGCATATGATGGCCTTCCGCGCTGTGGTCACTCCTGAGCACGTCAGGAGGGAAGGGTTGCTCTTTTTGAGGCAGGGTCTCCCACTGTCCCTGCCCTTCTTTCCTACCCTGGAGCTGGAGCTACAGGTGCACACTGGCTTTCACAGGATGCCTGGGGCCCAAAAGCAGGCCATCAAGCTTGCACAGCAAGCGCCTTACTGCCTGGGCCACCTCCCCAGCCTCTAGAAACATTTTTGAAAAGCTTTAATAATAATCGTTTTCATATCTTTCCAGCTGTGTTTTGTTTTGTTTTGTTGTAATTTATATGGATTCAAAACTTCCAAATGCTAGATACTGAATTTCATTCAGAAATTTAGACCCAACAAGACAGGAAAGATGTTTACTTCAAGTATGACAAATGCAAAGACCTAAATCCCTATAAATGTAACATTTATGTAACTTATGATTGTCTCATGGTTCTCCCTGCTGTATGTAGTTTGTTTTATTCATGTGTAAGAAAATAAATTTATATGTTAAAAAAAATAACAGACAAACACTTCCAAATGCCTACTTTACTAGCTCCTGTGTAACTGGGATATAAATCAAAACAGATTATCTTGTCCTATGAGATGAGACTGTTAACACACCATCCTTTTTTCTCCTCGCATTGCCTCAGGATTCCTGAAGACACACTCGTTGTGAGATCTCTTTGATGCATTGCTTCAAAGGGTGTTACTACTAAGCTTAACATACAGGATTAAATGCCTTTTTTATTATACATATTGATGGCGTGCATCGACACACAGCCTACTTTTTACCCTAGATGATAATAAGGGAGCTGGAGAGATGGCTCAGTGAGTAAGAGCACTTGATAGCCTTCCAAAGACCCTGGTTCAATTCCCAGCACCCACACAGTGGCTCAGAACTGTCTGTAACTCCAGTTCCAGGCGATTTGATCCCTTCTTATAGCCTCACTAGGCACTCGGCACGTGTGTGTTACACAGACAAGCATGCAAACAAAGCATTCATATACATAAATATTTTCAAATTAAACTTATATGAAGCATTGTATATGTTTCTGTTATATGTTAAGCAAAATCCAATTGCTGTATATCTGAGGATAGTCTCTACCATTTACTTGTGCCTGGTCTTGCTCACAATATGTTCTTGAAACTTCCTTATCTGCTAAGTAAAAATTATGATGCTTAAAGCTTGGGGTGTGGAGTGGCATGTTAAGTAATGCAGCAGTGTGACTGTCACCGTGCCATTAGGCAGCAGCATGAGTCAGGCTCCGTTCATCTTCTTTATCCTCCTAGTCCTGAACTGCTGGCCTATGAAGTTTCCCTGTATTTGTCTCACTTTCATCTTTAAGATTTTATTTTTATTTTTTATTATTTATATGTGACCATGCACATGAGTACAGTGACCACAGATTCCAGAAGGCACCAGATCCCTGGAGCTGGAGTGGCAAGCAGTTGTAGATGCCTGACCTGGATGCTGAGGTCCTTGCACCAGCAGTGTGTGCTTTTCATGGCTGAGCCATCCTCCCAAGTCCCTTACTCTCATTTTAAAGTGTAGCTCTTACTCAGCTTCAGAAAGTAGTTATGAAGAGCTAGGCCTCACAGCCACACCTGTAACCCCAGCACTCGGAGGCTTAGGGCCAGCCTCTGCTTTGTAGTGAATTGTATAAGACTCTGTCTTTAAAAAAAAAAAAAAATCAAGGGAAATAATTTAAGCATTACAGTATGTGTTGAGGGAATCTAGTCACTTATCCAACCCATATTTAGTTCTCATTTAAAAAAAAAAAAAATGACCCAGAATATGGATCTAAGTGGCCCAAAGCTCAAGCTTCTGTGATCTGTGTAAGGGGGGCAGCAGGGGGCATGAGAGAGGTATAGTTGGAGAGCCCCGTACTCAGTTCTGGCACATGCTCCAAGCTGAGCACATTGCTAGCCGTTTTATACTTTTAAAACATTCTTTCAACTCCAAAATGGTCAACTTCTGAGTATCCAAAACTCTTCTGATCATGTGAAAAGAAATCGTTTGGCCCAACAGATCCCAGCAACTCCTTGGCCCAATTAGTTTGCATTTGTTCAGTCACCATGAACCTAACCTTGAAGCCCTCATAGCCACAGTAACAAATGCACTTTGGTCTTCCTGTGAATAAAAATAAATGTTTCACCCCATGAGCAAAGCACCTCAGAGTGTGCATCTCACAGATGAAAAGTGACAAAGAAGCAGGTGCTTACTAACGCATCAGTGCCCACAACCATGCCAACCTGGGGGTCCAGTCTCATGTGAATAGACCACCAGTGCCGCTATCTCAGGCACTACCAGCCTGCCTGCTATTATTTCAAGCAGCTTTACCCAAGCAAAATAAATCATGAGCTAGAGAGCAAGGTGACAGTAATCTAAATTAAGATACCTCTGTTTGACAGTTATTCAGTATGCATAATGACATAATACTCCTTCCTAAAATAAAGAAGTTCCGTCAAAAGTAAATATCCACTGAGTATCATCTTTTTGCTTTTTTGAGACAGTTTGTCTGTGTAGCCCTGCCTGTCCTGGACTTGCTTTCTAAACCAGGCTGGCCTCAAACTAACAGAGATCCGCCTGCCCCTGCCTCTCAGAGTGCTGGGATTACAGATGTACAGCACCACACTCAGAGAGTATCGTCTTTTTTATATAAGAAACCTTTGGGGGGGGAAAGCTTCATGTAGAGTCAGACATGGTGGTACACTCCTTTAATCCCAGCATTTGGGAAGCAGAGACCAACAGTCCTCTATGAGTTCTGTGCTGGCCACAGCTGTATAGAGGGACTCTGTCTCAGACAAACAAATGAATACACGAATATACAAACTTCATGTAAAGCTAGGCATTGTGACACATGCCTATAATACCAGCTCTTGGGATGATAAAAAAAAGAGAAAAATAATTACAAGGCCACCCTAGACTATGTAGTGAGGCATTGCCTCAGCGTGTGCGCGTGCATACACACACACACACACACACACACACACACTAACAGTGCATTTGCATGGCATGCTGGAGTCCCCAGTACAACAAAGAGAAGAGGAAAACTTTCTGTAGCTGGGTATGGTGGCAAATGTCCATCTCCCAACACTTGGGGGAGGTCTGAGAATATCAAGAGTTTAAGCTCATCCTTGAACATAAAAGTTGAGGGACAATCTAGCCTACACGAAACCCTGCCTCAAAATAAAGTAGATGGATGGATGGATAGATAGATAGATAGATAGATAGATAGATAGATAGATAGATAGATAGATAGATGGATGGATGGATGAAGTTGCATGTGAGAAATTCTCAAAGAATACATTTTACATGGTTTTTAGCCCTGCACACACTGTGGTGCTGTAAATATATCTAAGTCTATTCTGACTGCCACTTCACACCCATTTTCTGTATCTTATATTTAAAGAAACTGGTTTAGATGTCTGTCACTATCAGACCAGTTTTCCTAGTATATACGTGACAATCTGCTATAAATTATTGTTTTAAAACACAAAATCCCAAGTGTTCAATTTTACCAATAAAACCAGATATTGGGGTAAAAACCTACTAGTTCAGAGAGAAAGAGAAAGCACCCAGCTGACCTTCCTACTCAGCAGACGTCCCAGGAGGAAAAAGCTAAAAGCTAAAAATATCTTCTTCACCATACTGTCTTAAATGCCCCTCAACTCAAAGCCCTCCTTTCTATTTAATTCCTGTCAGCTGGTTTCTTGTTCTGCCTCTTGACCTAGGGTTAATTTTATTAAATCCTGTGTACAGAAAGCTCTTGGGTTAAAGATGTATGTTAGGGCTGAGCCACACCATAATCACCTGTTTACAATAAACCAAGTTCTTGGGTTAAAGGTGTGTGCTAGGGCTGAA